>NC_139911.1:146781-299281 GCF_905171665.1 Trachurus trachurus | reverse complement strand
CGCCGAAGGAGACGTACATCTCCACGCGCCACACCTCCTCCTCGTTCCACGCGTTCTCCACGTTGGCGTGCACCTACACACACACACACACACACACACACACACACACACACACACAGGAGGACACACACTCATCACCTGACACCTGAGGAGGCTACGACACACAGAGGTTTGATTCAAATAGAGCGCTGTAAAAGAGAGTAAGGACACCTCCATTGACTCCCGTGGTTAAAGCCTCATGCCCCCTAGTGGCAGGATATGGGTATTGCAAAAGTGCCCAGAAAACTCATTCACTCCAATGTATGTGTGTTGCCCACTTGCTTGTAAATTGATGAAAACGGCCGTGTTTTTGTTTTTAGGTGTCTTGGTCATATCAGATTATACTTATAATTTGTTTATTACAAAATGTAGATTGAAACATTCATGTAGAAAACTGTTTTTTATTGTTTTTTTACTCTCCTATGTGTTAATGTTTATCTGTAAAGGATCCTCAATGATGCTATTAACGTGGGTGATCTATAAATGTCCTTAAATTATTGAAAACACCACACTGCTCATTCACCAACAATGCAGAGATGTCAGTTCTTTTGCAAAACCCATTGGGACCAATAGAGAGCCGAAGCGGAAGCAGGTAACGTCGCCATGGGACCTCAATTCGAAAAAAGTCTCCATACAAATTAACAGGACTCCAAGTTTTATTTCGTGATCCGATTGATTGCCATGAGAAAACTCAGTCCTCTACCTGTTTAAAACATCACGTTTCATGAAGAGAAACCAGCAGTTTGTTGTAAAACTATTGTAGAATAAAATTCAGAAGAATCTGTAAGCAGAAAGACTCCAGGTGGCGTAGTGACGTCACCATGGCGACCACATGGCGCCCTTCCTTTCCCGTGTCCGTTGGTGACGTATTTTTAGTGGGACACAGATCTGTAGTCCTAGAGCGTCTTCACACATAATACATTCTTCTGTTGCCGTTTTACAACAAACTGCTGATTTCTCTTCATGAAACGTGATGTTTTAAACAGGTAGAGGACAGAGTTTTTTCTCATGGCACAATTCAAACGGATCACGAAATAAATCTTGGAGTCCCGTTCATTTGTATGGAGACTTTTTTCGAGTTGAGGTCCCATGGGGCTGCTTCCGCTTCGGCTCTCTATGCGTGTTGTTACTCTCTTTTCCAGCGCTCTAGATTCAACAGTGTTGCGTTGTGCGGCGGCGGCGGCGGCGGTGGCTACCTGCTGGTAGGCGGTGTTGAGCAGCGTGTAGCGCTCCGACCTCCTCATGGGCAGACACAGCGAGTAGAGCACGTGCACGGCGGCCAGGAAGAAGCTGAGCAGCCCCAGCTGCGTGCGGCTGTGCAGCCAGCCCTGCAGCCACGGCGGGAAGCGCCGGTACTTGGTGCCGTGGTAGAGCTGGTGCGCGGCGGCCAGCTGCCCCGCCAGGTAAACCAGCGCCAGCAGCGTGACCGCCACGGCCGGCAGCGTGCGGTTCACCGTCTCCATGGGGATCTTGTAGAAGTCGCTCTGCTTGTGCTTCACGTACGGGTGGATGATGTCGCGCACGAAGGAGTAGGCGAAGAAGAAGATGGCGAGTGCCACGGCGGCGAGCACCGGGCCCTTCCAGCCGGGGAACAGCTGCAGCGGGAGGTTCTCGATGTCCCGGGAAGACGACAGCGTTCCCATGTCCACGGGCTGGAAGCCCAGCTGCCGGGCCAGCTCCATGACCTGCTGCCGCGCCGACACCGAGTCGCTGCAGATAAACACCTGGGGGGGGGGGGGGGGGTCAGGGGGATCAGACTGAACCAATCCACCACTTTATTTTCCTATGATCCATTGCGTCACACCACAACTGAAGTGGGTTTTAGTAGCATTCTAGTGAGCGGCTAACTGGTAGCGTTAGCGGCTAACTGGTAGCGTTAGCCACCGGTGTAGGTACCAAATGTGGGCGCTCCGGGCTGCCAAAACCGTTTTGACTAAATCTGATGTTTGTTAAGTCTATAAATCGAATTATTGAACAAACATTACTATTTCTGTGTGCACATTTTTGTAATTAGTCATAGTTATCGTAGTTGTTAGCTTTGCTGCTGCTGACAGCTAACGGCGGTAGCTAAGCTAACATCAGGACGTCAGCTGTTAAAACCCTCCCGTTGTCGGACACGACATGAAACTACTCCAGTTAGCTCAGTCATGTTGGAACTAGGATATCAGCTGGAGAAAATATTTTTTTCATGGGCCGTTTATTGAGTTATTGTTTATTGACACTGCTAACAGCTAATGGTTAATCTAAAATGTAATGAATGGAGTGTCATGGCGACACCCAGCGTCGTTCCCCGGAAAGTGGTAGATACAAAACATCTCCATGGTAACATATGTTCTTCCTGATGAACCTCATCCTGAAAAACTGGAAAATCCCGGTTTAATCCGCCATCTTGGTTCACTCAGGTGTTTGTTGGTGTTGATGTGTACCTGTGTGTAGTAGTTGTGTAGTTGTGTACCTGTGTGTAGTTGTCGTGCGGCCCGCTCTGCTGCAGGCTCCATGACGACAGCACGTTGAAGCCCTTGACGACGGTGGCGTCCGGCAGCAGAGACGACAGATACTCAGCATTGGATTCTGGGTACTGGTTCACTCTGCGGTTGTTACTGACGTCCACTAGCACCTTACCTACACACACACACACACACACACACACACACACACACACACACACACACACACACACACACAGACACACACACACACACACACACACACACACACTGTGAACCTGTGTGTATGTGTGTGTGTGTCTGGTATTTCTAAAGTTTCTCTATTTGCAGGTGTTTCCATTGAAAGGTGTGTTTGCGAATGAGCCGTGATTCTGGTGAAGACTCTTACACCTCGTCCTGACATACAGCAAGCGAAACGACAACTAAAACTTGCGCAAGGGTGTCCTGATATGCAGCGTGACGATTTTGTTGCAAGTATATTCTATTGGTTCAGAATCCAAACTAATCAAATTATCGAGGGACGTAGCTACACAAACGTGCGGCGCTATTCTGAGGTTCCTGGCATTTCCTGGTTGCTGTTTCTCACATCTTTGAGTGTTTTTTCCTCATATTCTCCTCTCTCTGATAACTAGCTTGTCAACAGGAAGCAGCGTGGACGTATCAACCAATAAGAAGTGTTTAGGGGCGGGACACCGCCGCCAAATGTCGTCCAGATAGAGACAACGCGAGTGATCATTTCAGGGTTGAGTGACATCGCTGGACGGAGCGACGTCGCCCGTGGCGTCAGGACAGACTGATTGAAAAGTAGCTACACATTCTAATCACTTTTCCTCGCTCGCGTCGCTGTCGCATCGCTGCATGTCAGGACGGGGTGTTAGACTCCAGTTTGTCCTCCCAGTCCTACAAAGTCCTACAGAGTCCTAGAGTCCTACAGAATCCTAGAGTCCTACAGAGTCCTAGAGTCCTACAAGTCCTACAGAGTCCTAGAGTCCTACAGAATCCTAGAGTCCTACAGAGTCCTAGAGTCCTACAAGTCCTACAGAATCCTAGAGTCCTACAGAGTCCTAGAGTCCTACAGAATCCTAGAGTCCTACAAGTCCTACAGAATCCTAGAGTCCTACAAAGTCCTACAGAATCCTAGAGTCCTACAAGTCCTACAGAATCCTAGAGTCCTACAAAGTCCTACAGAATCCTAGAGTCCTACATAATCCTAGAGTCCTACAAGTCCTACAGAATCCTAGAGTCCTACAGAGTCCTAGAGTCCTACAAGTCCTACAGAATCCTAGAGTCCTACAAGTCCTACAGAATCCTAGAGTCCTACAGAGTCCTACAGAATCCTACAAGTCCTACAGAATCCTAGAGTCCTACAGAGTCCTAGAGTCCTACAAGTCCTACAGAATCCTAGAGTCCTACAGAGTCCTAGAGTCCTACAAGTCCTACAGAATCCTAGAGTCCTACAGAATCCTAGAGTCCTACAGAGTCCTAGAGTCCTACAAGTCCTACAGAATCCTAGAGTCCTACAAGTCCTACAGAATCCTAGAGTCCTACAAGTCCTACTGAATCCAGTAGGGGTGTGTGTTTCTCTGTGTGTGTATCTCTGTGTGTGTGTGTGTGTGTGTGTGTGTGTTACCTCCCAGCAGGTGCTTCAGGTCCCACAGGACAGAGTAGTGTTCTGTGTGTGTCTATGTGTGTGTGTGTGTGTGTGTGTGTGTGTGTGTGTGTGTGTGTGTGTGTGTGTGTGTGTGTGTCTCTGTGTGTGTGTGTGTGTGTGTGTGTGTGTTACCTCCCAGCAGGTGCTTCAGGTCCCACAGGACAGAGTAGTGTTCTGTGTGTGTGTGTGTGTGTGTGTGTGTGTACCTGTGTGTGTATCAGTGTGTGTGTGTGTGTGTGTGTTACCTCCCAGCAGGTGCTTCAGGTCCCACAGGACAGAGTAGTGTTCTGTGTGTGTGTGTGTGTGTGTGTGTGTGTGTGTGTGTGTTACCTCCCAGCAGGTGCTTCAGGTCCCACAGGACAGAGTAGTGTTCTGTGTGTGTCTGTGTGTGTGTGTGTGTGTGTGTGTGTGTGTATCAGTGTGTGTGTGTGTGTGTGTGTATCTCTGTGTGTGTATCAGTGTGTGTATCTGTGTGTGTGTGTGTGTGTGTGTGTGTTACCTCCCAGCAGGTGCTTCAGGTCCCACAGGACAGAGTAGTGTTCCCGGCGGATGGCCAGGAACACGATGTGGGCCTTCCCCAGCGCGTCCTGGTGGTGCGTGACGTCGACCACGTGAGGGAACGCCGCGGCCGCCGCCTCGGGCTGCCGGCTGCCCACCACCACCTGGAACCCACAGCGCAGCAGCCGCAGCGTCAGGCTCTTAGAGAAGTCCCCGGAGCCCAGGATGGCCACGGTGGGGGGGCCGGGGGGGCCGCCGTGCTTGGTCCCGTTGGGCAGGAAGCAGGAGTGAGGGGGGAGGTGCAGGGGGGAGGAGGAGGAGGAGGAGGAGGTGGTGAGGAACATGGGGCTCCTGCTGCTGTTCATCATGGAGATGGAGTCCATCCTGGCGCTGATGTCACTGGAGAGGGGGTGGGGGGGGGTTATGTGTCATTATGAGAATGAGCAGAACTCCGCCCTCTATCCACCACTTTATTTTCCCATGATCCATTGCGTCCTACCACAACGGAAGTCGGTTTTCAACCTCCGTTTCACTCCGTAGTAGCGTTAGCGGCTAACTGGTAGCGTTAGCCACCAGTTCTAGCGAGCGGCTAACTGGTAGCGTCAAAGTCAAAGTGTCTTTATTTGTCCCAAACAGGGAAAATTTATTTGCAGCCAGGAAGATCCGCACATTCAAACACATACACAAATAGCCACCAGTTCTAGTGAGCGGCTAGAACTGGTAGCGTTAGCGGCTAACTGGTAGCGTTAGCCACCGGTGTAGGTACCAAATGTGGGGGCTCCGGGCTGCCAAAACTGTTTTGACTAAATCTGATGTTTGTTAAGTCTATAAAACGAATTATTGAACAAACATTAGGCTACTATTTCTGTGTGCACGTTTTTGTAATTAGTCATGGTTATCGTAGTTGTTAGCTTTGCTGCTGCTGACAGCTAACAGCAGCAGCAAAGCTAACACCAGGACGTCAGCTGTTAAAACCCTCCCGTTGTCGGACACGACATGAAACTACTCCAGTTAGCTCAGTCATGTTGGAACTAGGATATCCACTGGAGAAAATATTATTTTATAATTTTTTCCTAACCCTTTATTGAGTTATTTAAGACACTGCTAACGGCTAACAGCTAACGGTTAGCCCAGCTAATCTTTCCGGTGGAATTGAGTGTCATCATGGCGACACCCAGCGTCATTCTCTGGAAAGTGGTGGATTGACCAAGATGGGAACTGCAACAACAAATCAATAACTCCTCTGATCAGAGGAACAAGGAGGAGAAGAGGGTTAGCAACACAGAGGAGAGGTGGCAGCTACTGGCCGGTACGATGTAAACAGGAAGTCACCGTCGATCCAGTCAAAATTTCCTAAATTATTTAGCCTAATTCAGACTAAATATAGGACTAATTTTTCATGGAAAAGAAGTAGGCCTCTTGTATCCTGCTTCCCTCTAAACGCCTGGATGTGTTGTTTTTGATAGTTTTATCTTTCTCCATATTCGACCTTTAAAGGGATAGTTCAACATTTTGGCAAATTGGCCCATCAAACTCATCAAATACACAATCCAACAACTCCACAACGCTCTGGTGGACAAGTTGTGAGCTGCACATTCACCACGCTATGAGATAATAACACAATGTTACCACACAGAGTTGTTTTAGAGGGAAATTCATGCAAAACCACTGATGCACGTTGCCTTCAGGGACAGTTTTTCATCAACAGTCTCTGTATTTCCCTCTAAAACAACTCTGTGTGGTAACGTTGTGTTATTATCTCATAGCGTGGTGAATGTGCAGCTCACAACTTGTCCACCAGAGCGTTGTGGAGTTGTTGGATTGTGTATTTGATGAGTTTGATGAGGGAAACCAAGAAATCCCATAATGAGCCTCCGTAGCGTAGCTCTGAGCAGCTTACGGCTCTGCTCCGCCGTTCTAAAAACAGCTTGCACCGACAATTAAAGGTAACGAACCTACTGCTATGACTATAGGGATTATGGTGATGGGCCAGTCTGACTAAATGTTGAACTATCCCTTTAAAACAGCTGTTTATTCAGTGTTAACGACACATGCGGAGATGAACACAGATCAATAACTGATCACTGATCGATCAGCTGCTGGAGGATCTATTGAACACGAGAGGAGAGGACGTTACAGTTGACATGTTGACGTGAGTCCGCGTGCGTGCGTGCGTGTGTGTGTGCGCATGACCTTCTCCTCAGACCTTGTTCCGGTGAAGGACGCGGAGATGTGCACCTGTAGCCGCGACACACACACACACACACACACACACACACAGCGACGATGCGGTCACACTCGGAGGTAACGGACGGTGTGTGTCCGTGTGTGTGTGTGTCTCTCACCTGTCCTTCACGTGCGCGCTGATGGTGGTGATGATGAGGATGATGATGAAGCAGCGTCTCTAACTGTCCATCATCATCATCTTCATCCTCCTGCTGCTGCTGCTGCTGCGCTGCTCCGTGCTGCCTTCACGGCCCGTCGGAGATCTCACACTCACTCACACACACACACACACACACACACACACACACACACACACACACACACACACACACACACACACACACACACACACACACACACACACACACACACACACACACACACACCTGACACAGGCTACGTCACGTGCTGTATGTCTCACATCACACCAACAGGTGGCGCTGCGTCACACGTCTCTAATGTCGTCATCATCATAATTTATATTAGCCTATATATATCATAACATACACGAGTTACCATGGTAACATCTGTATTAAATATCTATATGATGAATTCATATGTTTTGTCTGTTCTGTTAGCTTAGCATGTGGCTAATGTAAACAAACAAGAACAACACAAACATTTTAAATTTATTTTATTGTAACATATTTTCACATAAAAACGTAAAAATACATAATAACAATATTCAAACATTCCTGTCTATAGATGATCGATCAGTTAATCAATCAGTTTTCTCTGTATGAATCTCAGCTGACACTGAGAGAACCGGATGCACCTGAAGTGGTTTGAGAAGAGCAACGTGACGTCACTCTGCCCTCAGTACGGTCTGACAGGCGCATGCAGCCTGAGCAGCAGCACTGAGCTTCATCCACAGGTCCTATGTCCCAATGTGCAGATCTGCAGCAGAACTGAAACTAGACCCAACTCTAAGTTAAATCCTGTTTTCATCCGCTCATCTTTTTAAAAAAACGTGTTTTAATACTAATCAATATTTTATGCTCCATTTAGACTAGTTTTTATGTTTTTTTTAATTTATTTTTTCAAAAATGTTAGCTATGTTTTTATGTATTTTTCTTTTCCGATTCTTACCGTTAAATGTTTTGTATTCATGGAGTTTTTCCTCAGTGGATGTGAGGGTCTAAGGACAGAGGATGTTGTTATGATGGGATGTAAAGCCCTTTGAGACAAACTGGTGGTAAAAACGGGCTATAGCCTTGCCTTGCCTAGTAAAACACACTGAGTTGTCCCTTGGTATATAAATAAAGCTGCCTAACTATCTAACTATAGTCAAAGTCCTTCTAGGTATCAGATATTAGAATACCTAGAAGGACTTTGCTACAGTCTATATCAGTGGTTCTCAAACGAGATTAATAAAGTACATCTACCTATGACGAGTGGAGCCTGTGAGTCTTCTCTCGGGGCTTAGACCCTTTCTGTTCCTCCTGCTCCTCCTGCTCCTCCTCCTCCTCTAACTCTGTCTAAAGTCTCTGCTGCTCCGCCATGTCGGAGCTATGGAGCCTCTTTCTCCTCCTCCTGCTGCTCCTCCTGCTCCTCCTGGTCCGGGTCGTCCTGGTCGTGAGGAGCGGGTCTCGGTACCGACCCGGGTCCAAGGGCTCGGTGTCGGTTCTGGTGGTCGCAGGATCAGGTAACTTAACGTCATAGGCTAACGTTACCTTACGTTATTTACTGACGCTCGGTCACGTCACGCTGTTTCCTGACGTCATGCAGACTCACTGTGACCTCACACAGGTTCTGACGACCAGAACCACTGATTCTGGTCTGTGACGTGTCGGTTTATTACGTCACAACGTGGCGTAGAGAGCCGAACAGGCGCGTGTTGGTGTTAGCCGACTTCCGTAGCCGCCTCCATGCTAACGACACGTCACACGAACGGACTGTACCAAGAGTCTGTGAGGGCGGGGGGGGGGGGGGGGGGGGGGGGGGGGGGGGGGGGGGGGGGGGGGGGGGGGGGGGGGGGGGGGGACACAAAATCAACACTGAGGGGAAGAACATTAGAACTTATTTTGATTTAACAGAAAAGAAACTATGTACTATAGTAAACCTTTATATTCTATTGGAGAAGTTTCATATCCATAAATGCACATTTCAGAATTCTTCACCATCATTTCAGTTGTTTTTGATTGAAGTTGATTATTATTTTAAATAATTACAAACAAGAAATGTAGCCTATATCAATAATGAACATATTCAGAAATGTTTAACGAATAATCTGTCACAACAACTATAATTATAATTTTAGTTATATACGAGGATATGAGGTCTGTCACCAAAATGTATTTTCCTTTATTGTTAACTTGATTGTTTTTTTTTCTTTTGCTTAACCGTTATTATACATAAATATCATACATGTGTAACTTTACTGTTGTAACAATGTGAGCTGGAAAGACTGAAATGTTGTTGTTGTTACAACTTTAAATAAAGTTGAGGGGAAAAAAGCGTCATCATCATAGTTAACCTGTGTGTGTGTGTGTGTGTGTGTGTGTGTGTGTGTGTGTGTGTGTGTGTGTGTGTGTGTGTGTGTGTGTGTGTGTGTGTGTAGGTGGACACACCTCAGAGATGCTGCGCCTCGTGGCCTCCCTCTCCCCCTCCTACTCTCCTCGTCACTACGTCGTAGCCGACTCGGACCAGATGAGTGAGGAGAAGATCTGCAGCTTGGAGGCGTCGCGAGGAGCTCAGACCGCTGGCCAGGTAGGTGACCTCACACCCCGTTACCATGGAGACGGGAGGCAGCAGGTGAAGCAGGTGAAGCTGCTGCTGCTGCTGTTGTTGTTGTGGACCAGCAGGTGGAGCCAGAGTCTCTGGTTCTGGGCTGATGTACTGAAGGTTGCAGGTTCAAATCCAGCCCCGACCACTTTGTTAGTGGTCAAAGTACTTTCTGCTAGAGACTTCATTCAAATTCTGATCTGTAGACAAACTTCTAATGGCTCATTTCTACTCTTTTCTTTTCTTTTTTTAAGCATCATTGAAAAATCTCACATTCATCAAAGTCTCAACCTCTCTTCAGAAGTCAGTGAGCCTCTTATACAGGGATTTCTTTTACTCTTCTCTCATTGAATGTAACTATGGTGAAGTGGTTAGCTCACTGGGCTGAAGACCTGAAGGTTGCAGGTTCAAATCAAGCCCGGACCACTTTGTTAGTGAATCATTCCCCCAGTCTTCCTCTGGTGATTTCTGTTTACTGGTCATGAGGTCATGGGTTCGATTCCTGCCTCAGTCATTTCACATCATTGCTTGACTATTGATTCCAATTATTCAGCTGTCATTGGACAGTCTTTGATTCCTCATAGTATAAAGCTCATTGTAACTCAGGTCCTCTGTGGCCATATGGTTAGTGTGTTAGGTTACCACTCATGGAGTTGTGGGTTCAATTCCTTCCTTGGACATGTTTCTTGTATGCCATTCCGCATGTCTTTGTCAATTTATTCTGCTAATTCAGCATGGTTCAGCAATGGCTTTCAGCATTCACACGCATTTTCCGTTAGGAAATGCTGTTTCTAGTTTTACTTTAAATACTTTTTAAATAAAGTTCTGTCTTGTCTCAGTTCTCCATCTGTAGGATCCCCCGCAGCAGAGAAGTCCACCAGACCTGGACCTCCTCGGTCCTCAGCACCATCAGAGCCCTGAAGGTCTCTCTGCCGCTGGTCTACAGGCTCAGACCAGACCTGGTGAGTAACGGACCAGCTAACTAACTAACTAACTAACCACAACCACATTAACTAACCTACATTAACCATCCACTAACTAACCCACAACCAGCACTATCACACAGTCTACAGGCTCAGACCAGACCTGGTGAGTGGACCACAACCAGAACCACATTATAGCCTACACTACCACACAGTCCAGTAGAGTCCAGTAGAGTCCAGTAGACCAGAACCAGAACCACATTATACACTACCACACAGTCCAGGCCCCCCCCCCCCCCCTGCAGCCACGTGCAGATGATCCACTGACAGAAACAGAAAAACTTCCTCAGACAAATAAACAATGTTGTGTAATGAGATCATGATCCAAGAATTAGACTGATCCTGGTCCAGATCTGACTGTTGTTCAGGAGGTTGAAGCTTCATGTTGACAGAGTCTCACTGTGTCAACATGAAGCACACACAGACACACACACACACACACACACACACGGACACACACGGACACACACGGACACACACACACACACACACACACACACACAGAGACACACCGTCTCTTAGATCAACAGTTGAGCAGCTGCAGCGTCGTTAATAATTAATGAGCTTCATGTCAGAGTGGGCGGAGCCACAGGACGATGAGTCACGTTGTGTGTCTGTGTGTTTCTCTCTGTGTGTGTGTGTGTGTGTGTGTGTCTCTCTGTGTGTGTGTAGGTGCTGTGTAACGGGCCGGGGACCTGTGTTCCCGTGGTAACGGCGGCGCTGCTGCTGGGCGTGCTCGGGGTGAAGAAGGTCGTGGTCGTGTACGTGGAGAGCGTGTGTCGCGTGGAGACTCTGTCCCTGAGCGGCGCCGTCCTCTACCACCTCTCTGACCACTTCCTGGTGCAGTGGCCGTCGCTACGGCAACGATACCCCAAAGCTGTTTACCTGGGACGGGTCGTCTGACTGCTGTTGTTGTTGTTGTTGTAAATAAGTAAATAAATAAAGTTTTTCTACTTTCACTTCTGTCTCTTTAATCACATGAAGTTACCTGTGTGTGTTTATAAACATGTTAACGAGCGCCAGGTGGATTGTTTATGAAGTTAACGAGCTCTGGCCTGGTTACCACGGCAACTCGAGGTGGTTACCACGGCAACTCGAGGTGGTTACCACGGCAACTCGAGGTGGTTACCACGGCAACTCGAGGTGGTTACCACGGTGATAGGGGCCCCCGCAGGCTGAGACAGACAGAAACGTGGAGAAAAAGAGCCATTTTCTGCCTCTGCACCGGTCTCACATTTAGGCTCAGCATGACAAAACGGTAACTCCTATCAGAACAAAACACAGATCAACGTTGCTCTAAGGACTTACTGAAACTTTTCGTACGATTTGGTGTTTCTACAGTAAATATTTTGGCGACGCTGGCAGTTTTAAAACATCAGGCCGTTCTGCTTCTCTCAGAAAATATTTGTATTGGACTCAATGAGGAGCAGAGACAGACGTGGCCGCACTTAGAGGCTCAGAGTTTAAATTCTGTAAGTCTCTCTGATATTTTGAGCACATGATGAGAGACAGAACAAGTTTGTCTTACAAATTCTGAAAAAATTATGTGTGTAGAGTGTAAATTGTGGCCGGGCCGAGTTTGGAAAGAGAAAAAATCTGTAGTTTTTCTGGCATCTCTCCCACTCTAACCGACGATGTCACGCGCTCTGACACGAACATTCCGTGCAATACACAACCATTATAATCTCATAATTTCTCCAAAAATGATCATGGTCATTGAACAGGGATTGATCAAAAACTATATGACCTATCAAAACGTGGAGTAATACGACAATACACAAGACTTGTGTCTACTGTTTAAAGTTTAAATGGAGTCTCTAGGTGAAAGTATGCCTGAGCAGTAGACGTTTGTTAAACTCCAATGATTGGTCTTTTTTGCTCTTTTTCCCCGTCTGTCCCATTGTCCCCGACATGAGAAATTGGAAGAGCAGTGAACTGAGACACTGGAAGCTTCCACTACAAACAAGCTTAAAATATAGACTTATTTAATTTCTTTCTGAACAATTTCTCATGTCGGGGCTTCAATATAGGAGGGACATTACATACGAGCAGCATGGAGGTATCTGGATGTTTTTTGGTGTGTCTTTTTGTTACGAAGACAGTTGGTATCCATTTGCAACCGTTATATAAACATGCACTGCTACGCCGAGACCCCCTGTAACTCAGAGAAGCCACGGAGGACTCTGAAACTTCTCCCAGCCCTTAGTCCACATGAGGGGGAGGAGACATTTTAATTTTGGGTGAACTATCCCTTTAAGTAGGAAAAAATCCACACAATGGGCCGGTGCCCCGTGGCCCTAATGATATAATATTAATATCTAACAGCAGATGTTGATCCAGATGTTGAGTCCACCTCCAGTTCTACACAGCCGTCCTAGAAAGCATCCTCACAGCATCCATCTCAGTCTGGTTTTGGTATCCAATGCGAAAAAAAAAAATACACACTTTCATCCCAGATTTACTCAAAAATAGAATTTTGCACAACGTTTGGCCTACATCGTCTGATAGATGAGTTATTACAGTAATTTCATGGCCCAGAGTGGGCTCAAATTCAATTTTCTTTTCTGTACACCTTTAATAAATGAATTAAACACTGCAAAAACTCCAAATCTTACCAAGAATATTTGTCTTATTTCTAGTCCAAACAAATCTCATTATATTTAAAATAAGACTCATCACATAAAAAGCAGCTTGTTTTTAGACACTTTTTACTTATTTCAAGCAGATTTTCACTTGAAATAAGTAGAAAAATCTGATAGTGGAGCAAGTTTTTCTTTCTTATTACAAACACAAAAAACTTGCTTTCACTGGCAGATTTTTCTACTTATTTCAAGTGAAAATTAGTTTGAAACAAGTGAAAATGATCTAAAAACAAGTTAATTTTTAGGTGATGAGTCTTATTTTAAGAGGAAAGAGTTTAGTTTTGACTAGAAATGAGACAAATGTTCTTGGAAAGATGTAGAGTTTTTGCAGTGAATTGACTGAATTGAGCGACAGCTGATGGAGGAAACATCACTCTGGTCCTGAGTCTGTCCAGCCGAGGCCCCGCCCCCCTGCACCAGGCCCCGCCCCCTCTGACCGTGGGACAGTTCCGCCCTGCAGAGCAGCGCATCGCCAGGGGGCGGGGCCTCAGCACGGCGGCTGCTCTGATTGGTCGCTGAGAGTTCGTCAATCACTGGAGATGTTTTTTTTGTGTGTTTTTTTTTTCCAGAGAGAGAGTTCCAGCAGCAGCAGCAGCAGCAGAGTCCTGATCCTCTCCCCCCGGTCTCATCTGAGACTCCAGTCCTCCTCCAGCTCCAGACCAGGTCCAGGTCTAGTCCGGGTCCAGGTCCAGGTCCAGGTCTACTCCGGGACCAGGTCTAAGTCTAGTCCGGGTTCAGACCAGCGCGCAACACAATGACCCACTTCAATAAAGGACCCGCGTACGGACTGTCTGCCGAGGTCCGCAGCAAAGTGAGTGAGACAAAGACCACACACACACACACACACACACACACACACACACACACACACACACACACACACACACACACACACACACACACACACACACACACACACACACACACTCAGCCCGTTAGCTCCGGTTCTCTCCCCGTGGAGACGCTCCAACTTTTCAGACTCGGGCAGCGCGAGCTCTCCGAAGTTTTCCGAACTCGGTGACGGAGTTCGGTGCTGACGTCACTGACGGTTCCGAGACAAAGGAGTCTGCAGGGTCTGCAGGGTCCTGGTCCTGGTTCTGGTCCTGGTCCAGAACCAGAACCAGGACCAGGACCGGTCTTTGTCTAGACCAGGTTCAGGTTCAGGTCCCTGCAGCTGGTTTAGTTTAGTTTAGTTTAGTTTAGTTTAGTTTAGTTTAGTTTGATTAAATTTGGTTCAGTTTTTGATGTGAACTAGTTAAGTGTAGTTTGATTTAGTTTAGTGTAGTTTAGATAAGATGAGATAAGCTTATCTAATCTTAGTTTAGCTTAGTTTATCTTATCTTATCTTATCTTAGTTTAGTTTGATGTGAGTCAACATCAGCTCTAGACTTTAGATCAGTGACATCACAGTCAGCTGATGCTGTAAAACTTCTCTGAGCGCTAGTTAGCGATAGCATCGGTCACCACCACCAAACCAGTAACACTGAGCATGAAGATACACACACACACACACACACACACACACACCAGCTGTTAGCATGTAGCTCAGGTAGCTCAGTGGGTCTGGACCAAGGGGGCAGTTGTGGGTCTGAGAAGTGAAGCTGCAATCCTCCGCGCACCATGAAATTCTTTGACCGGCGCAAGACAGACTCATGTTTTCATTCATTAAGAATTAAAGCAGAAGTCAGGTGAATGTTTGTGTTAATCTAAGTCTTAAATAGTTGTATCTTCCGACAGCAATCACTTCTATAGAGTGTTTGGTCTGAAACACGGGTCTGTCAGTCACTCTGCTCTGCTCTGAGCCCAGGAGAAAACTTTCCTTGTATCCTACAACCTTTATCCAATGAGGAGAGAGAACGGCATAAAGGGGCAGTCCTCTCTGTGTGTGAATGTGGTGACGTAGGGACGAGGGCGGGGGCTGCTAACTCCGTCTGCTGACAGGAAGTTAGCCACCGGATCACTTACTGAAGCTTTAACTTTATCCTAATGAAGAATGATGAAAAACCGTTGATTGCATATGGTGATTGTCCCCACCACTTTTCAAAGTAAACTGACGCGCTTGCTGGTGTCAGAACGTTTTTTTTTCTCAATCGATAGTTTCTACCCCCGCACACACTCTGAGGGGGGTGAATTTTTTTTTAACTCTACCGTTTTACTGTTATAAGGTTAAAACTCTCGCGTGGAAACGTTGAGTGACAGGTCCGAGCAGCTCCGTGGACAGCTGCTTCGAGGCCAGTGGGCGGGGTCTCGGCCGGCCAATCCAACATGGCGCTGTTCAGGCCGCCATGTTGGAGTCACAACAACGACTCCACAAAACCAATGGGGGACGCAATATTTTTTTTCCTAGGATGAGTCCGTGAAAGTCCCGCTTTTCCCGCCTCTGATTGGCTAGATGGGTTCCATTTTCGACTCTGATTGGCTAGAAGGACTCTCGCCTGATTGGTTGTTTGTTTTGGCTGTGAAACGTCTGTGAAACGCAGGCTGTCGGCAAAGTGTGATAAGTGCCTAGACCTCTCTCTATCTGGCCTGTCTAGCCTCTACCTGCTCTTGTTACTAAACTTAACCAACTCCTTTCTTCATTGCCTAAACCCAACCAATGGCACAGTTACACTTACTACAGTACTGTTGTGAGATGACGTCAATCGGAGGAGAACTCATCTAGCCAATCAGAGGCGGGGAAGGCGGGACTTTCCTGGACTCATCCTACGAAAAAAAATATTGCATGGGGGATGTCACGGTGCTACGGCCATGTTGTTACCGTCTATGGTCTGGACCAACAGAGACAATCTGTCTGTGACACTGTGGTCCAGACCTGAACCTGGTCTAGATCTGGTTCTGGTTCAGACCGGTTCTTGTTGCTACAGCTGAGATGCTGAGAGGCTGCAGCGGACCTGGACCTGGTTCTGACCTGGTCCAGGTCCTTGTTGCTACAGCTGAGATGCTGCGGCACTCCTAGTCCCGGTCCCGGAGCAGCCGGAGGTGAGGTGCATGCTGGGAACTGGTGGAGCTGAGGAATGACAGGAATGTGGCTCAGCAGCTCAGAGGCTCCACTCATCACACACACACACACACACACACACACACACACACACACACACACACACAGAGCCTCAGCTGTTCCTAATGAACCGACCACACACAGACAGAGACCATTGATCTCAGTTATTGATCAGATATTGATATTGATCATCTCTGAGCTCTGATTGGTCGGAGCAGAGACAGAGTGGAGCCTCTTCCCTCACAGACGATCTCTGGTCCAACTCCATCAGTGTCTCAGGTCCTGACAGACACATAAAGACGCCACAGTCCAGGTCCTGGACCCGCGGACCGAGGTCCAGCTCTGTCTCTGTCTCAACATGGCCGTTCTCTCTCTCTGTTTCTCGGCTGCTCAGAGTTCAGATGAGTCACTTCCTGTTGGGGAATATTTTCCACCGTGACCCCACATGCTTCAGATTCTAGAGGGTCGACCACAGAGTAGAGAGCTGCTGCTGCTGCTGCTGCTGCTGCTGCTGCTGCTGCTGCTGCTGCTGCTGCTGCTGCTGCTGCTGCTGCTGCTGGACGTCCCCTCGTCCTCCGAGCTGCAGAGAGATGACGCTTAGAGCCAAACACTGGAGGACCCACACAGACCATAGACCAGAGCGGCATCTGAGAATGACTGATGCATCCTGGGTAATTTAGGGGCAGCGCCCGGCATTTTTACATTGCACTCAGTGGCTTTTTGTGTTTTGATGGAGCGTAGACTAACTAACAATCAGTTTGAATGTTTTATTTTGTGTTTCTTTTGTAGCACCATGTCTCATAATTATTTTGACACCCTCTTTGAAACCCACCGTTCACGCTATCTTGAAAAACTACAATGAATGAATCTACGGTATGCTCCTTTAGCCTCCCACAGTGATCAATGACTCCACACAGTGGCCAGAAATGTCTGACCCAGACATCTACACGTATTTGGTGGAATCACCGGGAGGTTTTGGCTCAGTGTTGTCTGTAAACAGCCTGTTAATACACAACTTTTTGTTACTTAGTTTGTTAAGCCAGTTAGGCTGAACTTTTCAATGGAGGGATGAATTACCCAGGATGCATCAGTCACTCTGGTCTATAGACTGTAACAAACATGGCCGTAGCACCGTGACGTAGCCTCGTAAACCAGCCGCTCCTGGAAATGCATTTCATGTCATGTCTCAGAGAGTCTGGCCTCATCCCCCCTGTCAGCGTTTGGGCTGACCAGGAGCTGGGCGGGAGTAGTAGCGTTGACAGACAACCCCATTCAGCCAATCAGCAAGTTGGTGTAGTGACGGGGCTTTGCACCAGTCGGTCCCTGATTGGCCAACGTGCTGTGTCAATCACAGCGGGCGACGCTGATTGGCTCTTAGGCCTTCTGAGGGTTTCAGACCAAACGCTACGACGGGGATGAGGCCAGACTCTCCCTCAGAATGAAATGAAATGCATTTAGAGAGGCTGGTTTACGAGGCCACCGTGACGTCCCCCGTTGGTTTTGTGGAGTCGTTGTTGTGACTCCAATATGGCGGCCTGAACAGCGCCATGTTGGATTTACCGGCTGAGAACCCGCCCACTGGCCTCCAAGGAGCTGTCTCCACGGAGACGCTCGGACCTGTCACTCAACGTCTCGGGGGTAGAAACTATCGACTGAGACCAAAACGTTGTGACACCAGAAGCTCTGATCATGTTCATTGAGGATTTTAACATGGGGGTCTATGGAGAAGCTGCTTTCTGACACCAGAGGAAGCTGCACTTCTCAGACCCACAACTGCCCCCTCGGTCCAGGCTGCTGACAGCCAATCAGGAGCCACCGTTTGGGGGGGGGGGTCTACATCGTGGCTTTTCAAAATAAAACCCTAATGCCTGGACTTTTAAGGTGTGTGTGTCACCTGTGTGTGAGGTGAGCTCACACCTGTCGCCTCCTCCACAGTGTGTGTGTGTGTGTGTGTGTGTTAACTTTTCTTTATTTCTGTTTTTAAACTCATCCTGTATCTTTATTGATGTTTGAACTTGGTCAAATAATTAGTTTCATCTTTCAAGCTTTAAAACAACTTCCCTCCTCCACTGAACCAACAACGACAACCAGCTGCTGCTGCTGCTCGTCTGGTAGAAGAGGAGGAAACCTAAATAATAAACTGAAATAATAGAAGAGAGAAAGAAAATGGGGAAAAAACAAGCAAACAAATACAAAAAACATAAATATGCACAGATCTATAAAGAACTGTGTTTCTAACGAGCCCCTGAACGCCTCGTCCTCTGTGTCTCTGACCCGTGATGCCTTCAGGGCCTCCACAGCGTCCGTCAGGTCCCTGAATGCATCACAGAGGTGTCAGGCTGCACACGAGGCATTTAGGGACCTCCTGTAAACTGTAGCGTCGACCCGTCGCACAACCGTGAGACATTCAGGGACCGTCTGTAAATTACAATGACTCACTGAACTCACAGTGAAACGATGTTTAACGTGGTGAAGCAGCTCAGTGTGTGAGCAGGTTAATGAGTAGCAGCCTGTGTGTTTGTTCAGTGTGTGTGTGTGTGTGTGTGTGTGTGTGTGTGTGTGTGTGTGTGTGTGTGTGTGTGTGTGTGTGTGTGTGTGTGTGTGTGTGTGTGTGTGTGTGTGTGTGTGTGTGTGTGTGTGTGTGTGTGTGTGTGTGTGTGTGTGTGTGTGTGTGTGTGTGTGTGTGTGTGTGTGTGTCTGTGTGTCTGGTGTGTGTGTGTGTGTGTGTGTGTGTGTGTGTGTGTGTGTGTGTGTGTGTGTGTGTGTGTGTGTGTGTGTGTGTCTGTGATAAACACAGTCACATCTGCAGCAGCTGGATGAAGCTCTGACTTCACTTCACTAACCTGTTTTCCAAATGTGCAGTTTGTGCTGTCGTCAGGAAATGCCTGTGTGTGTCTGTGTGTGTGTGCATACTGTATGTGTGTGTGTCTGTGTGTGTGTGCGAGTCGACGTGTGTGTGTGTGTGTGTGTGTCTGTGTGTGTATGAGTGTGTGTGTGTGTGTGAGAGAGAAAGAGGAGGATTAGATCCTTTTTCCAGTGGCTGAGTTTTTCTCTCAGTTCTTGGCTAAAGCAACACAACTCCCCCTGAACACACACACACACACACACACACACACACACACACACACACACACACACACACACACACACACACACAGATTGACTCAGTTCGCTGCAGGACGACAGAGGAGATGAACGTCACAGACTCTGATGAGTTCTGGTTCAGGACTGATTGATTGATTTTGATTGATTGATAAGTTGTCTGGTTGTTATTGGTGAGCTGTGATTGGATGATACTGGTTGTGTTTGTAACTGAGCTCTGCGCTGTGATTGGATGATACTGGTTGTGTTTGTAACGGAGCTCTGCGCTGTGATTGGTCAGATCGCTCAGAAGTACGACCCCCAGAAGGAGGAGGAGCTTCGCTTCTGGATGGAGGAGGTGACGGGGATGACGATAGGAGAAAACTTCCAGCAAGGCCTGAAGGACGGAGTCATCCTCTGCGAGTAGGTCACAGAGTGTGTGTGTGTGTGTGTGTGTGTGTGTGTCTCTCTGTGTGTCTGTGTGTGTGTGTGTGTGTGTGTGTGTGTGTGTGTGTGTGTGTGTCTCTGTGTGTCTGTGTGTGTGTGTGTGTGTCTAAAGGTCTCTGCACACTGAGGGTGTGTTCGAAACCGCATACTACATACTATATACTTCCATACTGCATTCTGTCCATACTCCATACTACATACTCATCGATCAGACAGTATGCAAAGCGTTTACACTGCAGCATACTACATGATGACCCACAATGCATTGCGCTCCTACCCGAGCCAAAATCAACAGGCTAAAGCTGATTTCATTTTAGCTCTGAACTCTGTAAATATATCACTTTATCAACATTTCAAACGTGTTTAGGTGAGAAAGTAGCCGTTTAGATCAGCAGTGTGTCGTTAATTTGTCTAAATACCAGCTGTTTACAGTTTTGTTCGGACGATTTCGGCACTACTAAAGCTAGCCGTTGTGACCAACGCACTTCCTGTTACTTTCACAAAATAAAACACCCGTTGCCCTTTATTATAGAAAACCCTAATGATAGTATTTGTGCTTTTATTTTGAAAACAGGAAGTGAACCTACCCTCGCTGTAGCTAGCTTTAAACCGCCGCTTTGACTGCTCTCTCGTCCCGTTAACGGCATTTAACCGTTCAATATGCCTTACCGGAGAGTCTACCAGCTCTGAGATCGGCCTGGTTCATTGTAAAACATTTATTTATTGATGTAAATGTGGTGTTTTCTGTGCGTTCAGACCCCAAGGCAGTGCTGCTCTTCTTTCTAACCACAAACAAACTGCTGCTACAGCCACAATTGTTAGATTTCATCAATGAGACCAACATTTAGACCCCAATGTGCGGTTAGTTTATCCAAACGACGGCTGTTTTAAGTTTGCCCCGATGTTTTACCCCCTAAAAAGAGTTTAACCAGCCGGTGGTAAACCTCTAAAAGCCATCGGGGAAGTTAATTAGCGGTCTGTTCTCCTCGGGGTGACGGTGGTAGGCTGGCCGGCGGAGCACGTCAGGAGCCGGGCTGCTGCCTCTATGATGAACCGGTCGCTGCTCGGACCTGGAGCTTCACTTCTCCCAAAAACATCGGGGCAAACTTCTAAACAGCCGTCGTTTGGATAAACTAACCGCACATGGGGATCTAAACAGTTACTTTCTCGCATGGAAAAAATATTAAAACTTAATAAAGTCACGTAATAACAGGCACATTTCTGTTGTCCAGTTTAGTTTTTTTTTTCCCTGTTCGCGGTAAGGAAAAGACTATCCGTGACGTCACGTTACGTTGCATCTTGGGTAATTTGAGTGTGAGTAGCAAGCTCCTCATGTATACTCAACATTCTGGCGAATCTAGTGTAGCTGCCATCCGGGAACTTCTCGCTGACTCAAACCGACTCAAACTCGCATACTGCGCATTCGCATACTCAAAATGACGTCAGAATTAGTATGAGTAGTAGGAAAGTATGCGGTTTCGAACACACCCTGAGTCCAGTTTTTTTGTAGCATGTTTTTAATCCATCACCCGACAAAGATGGCTACGCAGACGCCTCAGTAGCCACGGTAACAGGCTCCTCCCCCTAACAGACAGATTCAGGAACTCCTTCATTCCTGCTGCCATTAGGTTCTACATGTTTACTCAGCATTTATATCACATCGTTTTAGGTTATTAAGCTGCTGGACAGTTTGAATTTCGCTCCAGGGGATGAATAAAGTCTTTTTCTTCTTCTTCTTAGGCAAATTAATGTGTTTTTTTATTTTCTGTTCTAAACATCAGACGTCAGAAGTCAGAGTGAGGACGACTCTGTGGTCGTCTCTCTAACTCGGCCTTTCTGCCGTCTGACTGTGTCAAGGGCGCCGTGAAAAAAATACCTCTTCTGACATTTCATAGAAGACATTCTTCTTCCAGCGGCCTTCCAGCCCTTTAGCGCTCTGGGCGTCTACTGTCCAATCAGATCCTATAGAGCTCGGTGTTCACACCGCTCAGCGCCCTCGGAGGAAAAAAAGCTCTCGGCGCTCAGATTGATCCCCCCGTCTCTCTGCTGCTGCTACAGCTAGAAACAGACCTGAACCTGGCGGTGTGTTCTGATATTAGCGTTAGCTGTTGTTAGCGTTAGCTGTTGTTAGCCACGTAGCTCAGCTACTTAGCTCCAACTGTGTTTATATTGATTACAGCAGATAAACAACTTTAATACGGTATCGATAAAGACTCTGTATGTCGCTGGTCCTGTTGCTGCGGTGCTGATCAGACACGGGCTCAGAACCAGAACCAGAACCAAAGAAATGATTACTTAAACAAATATAATCTCTTGTAGTTTATTACTGTTCACTAATAAAATGTTCTGGTAGCAACGTCACACAGAGGTGGATGTTGTAACGTTTAATTATTATTATCTACGACCGAGTCACAGCAGCTGATAAACAGAACAACAGCTCCACCTCTGTGATGTAGACAAAGGTTTCTGAGTCGCTGTGTGAACGTGACGTCTGTTTCCTGTTTTACCGAGTCATGTGAAGACGTTTCCTCTCTGCCCCCCCCCCCCCCCCTCCCCCCCCCCCCCCTCAGGCTGATCAACAAGCTGCAGCCGGGATCAGTGAGGAAGATCAACCTGTCACAGCTCAACTGGCACAAGGTAAAACTCTCCTAACCCTCACCTGGCAGAGGTCACGGCCCTCTGACCTCTGACCTCTGACCTCTGCATAGATACAGTATATATACTGACTAGATGCTGCATTCCCAGGCAGCTCTATTGAGTGGAATACGTCAACGCGGCGGCCATCTTGGTCAGGGGGAAGCCGTGTCTACTTCCTGCACTAGAGGTCTATCAACCATTAACATCACCACAACTCACTGAATATTCAACCGGTTTTCAAGCCGTTTGGTTTATTATAAATGTCAGATATATAGTTATGATACAACAACAACCAAAAAATGTTTTGAAAAGTTTTTTTTTTTTTTTTTTAATGTATTAAACATACACTCACATACTCAGACACACACCCACAGGCATAAATACAGTGAAACATGTTGTACAGGGTCTGACTGGTCTGATGCTGGTCAGACCTTTATATGTCTATGGTCAGAAACCCCTCACCAAGATGGCCGCCGTGTTGACGTACACTGAGAAGCAGAAGCAGCATCTAGTCAGTATCTATATGTGACCTCTGACCTCTGCCCCCCCCCCCCCCCCCCCCCCTCAGCTGGAGAACCTGGGGAACTTCATCAAGGCCATCCTGAGCTACGGTCTGAAGCCCAACGACATCTTCGAGGCCAACGACCTGTTTGAGAACGGAAACCTGACCCAAGTCCAGACCACGCTGCTCGCTCTGGCCAGCATGGTAAGTGAACGCACCACGAGGTTTAACATTAACACTGGCCAGCATGGTAAGTGAACGCACCACGAGGTTTAACACTATAACACTGGCCAGCATGGTAAGTGAACGCACCACGAAGTTTAACATTAACACTGGCCAGCATGGTAAGTGAACGCACCACGAGGTTTAACATTAACACTGGCCAGCATGGTAAGTGAACGCACCACGAAGTTTAACATTAACACTGGCCAGCATGGTAAGTGAACGCACCACGAGGTTTAACATTAACACTGGCCAGCATGGTAAGTGAACGCACCACGAAGTTTAACATTAACACTGGCCAGCATGGTAAGTGAACGCACCACGAGGTTTAACATTAACACTGGCCAGCATGGTAAGTGAACGCACCACGAGGTTTAACACTATAACACTGGCCAGCATGGTAAGTGAACGCACCACGAAGTTTAACATTAACACTGGCCAGCATGGTAAGTGAACGCACCACGAGGTTTAACATTAACACTGGCCAGCATGGTAAGTGAACGCACCACGAGGTTTAACATTAACACTGGCCAGCATGGTAAGTGAACGCACCATGAGGTTTAACACTATAACACTGGCCAGCATGGTAAGTGAACGCACCATGAGGTTTAACACTATAACACTGGCCAGCATGGTAAGTGAACGCATCACAACATTTCTATGCGGATCAATACGAGGGCAAGCGGAGTGTGAAAAAAGAGAGCGCGCAAGATTAAACACCAGATTTCATGTTTTCCTACCGGCAAAAACTGAACCGAGGTGATAAGAAATCAAGAGAGGAAAAACAAACAATGTGCACAGATGTGTCCAAGAGGCTTTGTCCCGTCCTCACTACGTGACCGACGGAGGATCAAACGGTGGCACAACATTACTGTCACTGTCAGCTGCTCATCTTACAGCAGCTCCGCTTCACGCAGCCACTTCACTAACTTTACTTAGTAAGGACAGATGTTCACTTCGTAAGTGACGTGTTGGATATAAACTCTGAGCATCAGACTCACCTTCGTTTAAAAATATTATGGAATCATAACGTGACACAATCTCCTGTAGCCTATTAAAAAAAGAGATCACTAGTTTATTTCCAGCGGGTTGTTTCATGCAGCACAGCAGGTGTAAATGCAGATTATCAGATACGGGTCACCTCTGATAGAACATGTAAATAGACAGTCAACAAAATCAGATATAGGCAACAAATCGGAGTTGGGCATCAAGGCCTGTAGAGTAAAGACAGCCTAACACTGACCAGCATGCAGAGGTGTGGACTTGGACTCGGGACTTGAGACTTGACTTGGACTCGAGTCCCGATTTTGATGACTTAAGACTTGCTTGATCAAATCAAAAAAAGACTTGGACTCGCTTGGGACTTGATGCCAAAGACTTGAGACTCTACTTGGACTTGAGAGCAAAGACTTGAGACTCTACTTGGACTAGAGAGCAAAGACTTGAGACTCTACTTGGACTAGAGAGCAAAGACTTGAGACTCTACTTGGACTTAACCCTCTTGACTTGAATTCAAGTCAAGTCACATGAAGCAAGCACAAATATTAAAATAATCACATCAATGTTATACTGTAGCAGCCAGTCAGAGACGTTCTAATAGAACCCACCCCTGTTATCAGTCTTGGCTGTGTAGGCTATAATTAATGCCAACACACCAAAGCCTACCACACACATAAAGATAATCTGGCTGATTTTGCCCCGATTTTCCCCCTTTGGACCAAAGACAAAAATCGCCCGATTATCTTAGGCTTTTAAGATTATTTTATGAGATTCTGGTTCTGGATTGTGGTGTTTTAAGATTTAAATTCTCCCGACAATCGGCTCGTAAAACGGTTGGCGCCGACAATCGTAAATATTAAACATGTTCAATATTTACGATTGTCGGCTCCGATAATCGTGACCGTTTGGATCAAAAGTCGGCATGTGTGTGGGGGAACTCGACAATCCTGAGTCACCGGCTCCGCGGAACGTGATGTGAAATTGAATGTAACCAATGAATAAGCGATCTGACTGCAGAACACGTAGCATAACAAACCAGTGTGGCTAAAGCTCCATGGCTACCAAAGACGGTTTAATAGAGTATCTTTGATGGCTAGCATCAACAGAGAAGCTACGTCAGATCACATTCGATCACGCAAGATTTCTGGCGTGTTACTGTAGGCCTACGTCAATTTTAAATAGCATAATAACAACTTAACAATTGAAGCGTGGTCATGATCTTTATGTATCATTAATTATAATGGATTTGTTTGGGACTCGAAACAAAAATCATAGGACTTGGACTTGACTTGGGACTTGAGAGCAAAGACTTGAGACTCTACTTGGACTTGCAACATAGGGACTTTCTCCCACCTCTGCCAGCATGGTAAGTGAACGCACCACAGAAAACCTGGAAAACCTGGGAATGTTTGACCAATTTTCCACTCATGGAAACATTAGGGGAAAAAAAGTCCAATGTCCTGGAAAATGACTGATCACATGGTGACATCATCGACCAGAGCTGTTTGACGTGTTCAGATCCACTAGAAGTTTCTTTTACCTCTGGAGGAAACAGTTGAATCTGAGTTGATGGTGTTTCAGTGTTGGAGCTGCTGAGTGACAGATGGAAGCAGCTCAGACCCGTCTCTGCTTCTAAAGAGTTTCCACTGGTTCAGACCATCGACCCTCTGAACTTGCATTGACTAAGAAAGTTATGTTATTCAGTCTTTATTTGTATTTCTGGTGTTAGTTTCAAAGTGTCCCTCTCCTCTCTCCCCCCCCCCCCTCCCCCCCCAGGCCAAGACCAAAGGGATGGACACTAAGATCGACATCGGGGTGAAATACGCCGACAAGCAGGCCAGACACTTTGACGATGAGAAGATCAAAGCTGGACAGTGTGTGATCGGACTGCAGGTAAACACACTAACCCCCCTAACCCCCCCCCCCCCCCCCCAGACTGCAGGTAAACACACTAACCCTGGTCTACGGCACCGATAGAACCAGTAGAACCCAGTACAGGTGGAACATTAAAGGGATACTTCACCCAAAATTGAAATTTATCTCTCATGATCTCCTCCCCCTCATGTGGACTAAGGGCTGGGAGAAGTTTCAGAGTCCTCCGTGGCTTCTCTGAGTTACAGGGGGTCTCGGCGTAGCAGTGCATGTCCATATAACGGTTGCAAATGGATACCAACTGTCTTCGTAACAAAAAGACAAACCAAAAAACATCCAGATACCTCCATGCTGCTCGTATGTAATGTCCCTCTTGTATTGAAGCCCTGACATGAGAAACTGTTCCGAAAAAATTTAATAAGTCTATATTTCAAGTAGGGATGTGCACGGTTACCCGGGTACTCGAGTACTCGAGTAGCAATCTGCTACTCGGTTATGAATTTATTACTCGGGTACCCGAGGATTAAAAAAAACGGCACGTCAGAGCGCAGTCTAGTGTCGGATCAGACTACATTATCATGCCCTGGTTCGGCTTTTTGTAGTGTTAAACAGTTTCGGATCAAGCAACGTGATTTTCTGCTGTGTAAAAGCATTTTTGGATCGAGCCTCGGACTTTCAAACCTTTTACAATAATTCTCCCTCCCTCCCTCGGCGACGTACGCCGTCGGGAGGGAGACGACAGGTCTCAAGTCTGGTAGAAAATATACTTTCACTTTACAAACACTCTGAAACCTTCCCTGTTATTTCCTGAAACGATGCGAGGCAGAGAGGACCGAAGGCACCAACATGTGTAGTGTGGACTAATAAATAAGCACCGCTAATGATTTAAAAAAGAAAAGGAAAAAAAAAGTTTTCTCCTCCGTGGCAGCCGCGGCATAAATGCGCTGCGCTCAGCGCTGCACTCAGCGCTCAGAGCGCATGCAGCGCCTTTATTCCCCGGCATAAAGATGCACATCTGCCTCGTATGTGCATCTTAAACTCCAGTCTCTACTCTTATTATCCACCTGACATTGTGTGTGACGACGCTGTGTGTCAGTAATGTGGACTGTCTGACGGACAGAGCGCATTTATGCACCGGCTGCGCTCTGTCCGTCAGACATGACGTCATTTTATTTTTTATTACAGTACTCGATTACCCGATTAGTACCAGCTTCGGTTACACGATTAGTAAATTAGTCGAAATGCCCATCCCTAATTTCAAGCTTGTTTGTAGTGGAAGCTTCTCAAAGCTCCTTTTCCCGGTCCGTCCAAATCTCGCAAGATTTTTTTTTCGGGACAATTCTGCATGTCGGGGCTTCAATACCAGAGGGACATTACATACGAGCAGCATGGAGGTATTTGGATGTTTTTTGGTGTGTCTTTTTGTTACGAAGACAGTTGGTATCCATTTGCAACCGTTATATGGACATGCACTGCTACGCCGAGACCCCCTGTAACTCAGAGAAGCCACGGAGGACTCTGAAACTTCTCCCAGCCCTTAGTCCACATGAGGGGGAGGAGATCATGAGGACATTTCAATTTTTTTCTGTAAACTTACAGAGGAATGTCCCTTTAACTACCTGGAGCAGTTTAAATGTTGTACTGAGGATGTTGTTAACACACCTCTCCTCCTCTTCCTCCTCCTCCTCTTCCCCCCCCCCCCCCCCCTCCTCCGTTGCCATGGGGACCAGATGGGGACCAACAAGTGTGCGTCTCAGGCGGGGATGACGGCGTACGGCACCAGGAGACACCTCTACGACCCCAAGACCCAGACCGACAAACCCTACGACCAGACCACCATCAGCCTGCAGATGGGCACCAACAAGGGAGCTAGTCAGGTACACAACCACACACACAGACACACAACCAGAGAGACACACAACCACACAACCAGACACACAATCACACACACACAGACACACGCAGAGACACAACCACACACACACACAGGGAACCAGGGAACAGACATTGACATAGTGGACCTGGGTGTTCACCTAACCAAGAAGCTGGACTGGGCTGTGAACAGTATATATGAGCTGTATATGTATATATGAAGGGCCAAAGCAGACTCCACCTGCTGCAGAGACTGAGGTCCTCTGGGGTCCAGGAAGCCCTAACCCTTGAGGACTTTTTATGACTCTGTGGTTGCATCCTCCATCCCATACGGTGCATCACAGCAGCAGAGAGACAGAAGCTGAACCAGCTGGTAAAGAAAGCAGCTCTGCAGCCTCGGTCCCGTGATATAAATTTTTGGTCATACCGCCCAGCTCTACGCTACAACCAATCAGAGCAAAGAGCAGGATGACGTTAGCCTGACAAGACAATTAAAATGTATGTCGTCATGGCGTTAAGCCGCCCAACGACTCTCTAAACAGATAGAGCGCTGTGATTGGTCAACACAAACGGTGTTCCAGACTCTAAAAGTTCCTATAGAGAGCCGAAGCAGAAGCAGGAAGTAACGTCACCATGGGACCTCAACTCTGAAAAAGTCTCCATGCAAATGAACAGGAGTGAAAGTTTTATTTCGTGATCTGATTGAATTGCGCCATGAGAAAAAACTCTGTCCTCTACCTTTAAAACATCACGTTTCATGAAGAGAAATCAGCCGTTTGTTGTAAAACTATTGTAGAATAAAATTCAGAAGAATCTGTAACCATAGAGACTCCAGGTGGCGTAGTGACGTCACCATGGCGACCACATGGCGTCCTTCCTTTCCCGTGTCGGTTGGTGACGTATTTGTTGTGGGACACCAGCAGATCTGTAGTCCTAGAGCGTCTTCACACTAAATACATTCTTCTGTTGCCGTGACAACAAACTGCTTTTTTTCCGGATGAAACGTGATGTTTTAAAGGGAGAGGACAGAGTTTTTTCTCATGGCACAATTCAATCAGATCACGAAATAAATCTTGGAGTCCCGTTCACTCACATGGAGCCTTTTTCAGAGTTGAGTTCCCATGGCGACGTTACTTCCTGCTTCCGCTGAGGCTCTCTATGGCTTGTGTCTAGACCCACCTACGGAGCATATATAATATATGTGCTGCCGCTAGGGTGCAGCTAGGTTTCTAGGCTACAGTCCACCACAGTGTGCACGGCATGAGTGTGAATGTGTTTTTTTGTATGTACTGTAAAGTAGCGCTGTTAGTAATGCCGTTTATTGTAACGCCGTTACCAACCGGTCTCTAACCCGTCCCCCTGTCCCCCCCAGGCTGGGATGTCGGCCCCCGGGACGCGGCGGGACATCTTTGACCAGAAGGTGGCGCTAGCGGCGGCCGACAGCTCCACCATCTCTCTGCAGATGGGCAGCAACAAGGCGGCGTCGCAGCGCGGCATGAGCGTGTACGGGCTGGGCCGCCAGATCTACGACCCCAAGTACTGCACCGCCGCTAGCGCCGCCGCCGCCGCCCCCGGCAACGGCACCGAGGCCCCGCCCCCGCCGCCGCCGGGCCGCGCCAACGGCAGCCTGGGCACGGGGGGGTCGGAGCTCAGCGACGCCGACTACCAGGCCGACTTCCCCGACGACGACTACCACCAGGCCGGTTACCATGACAACTACAGCAGCTCCCACTACAGCGAGCAGGGCCTCGACTACTAGAGCCCCCCCCCCCCCACACACACAGAAGTATTAACCCCCCCCCCCCACACACGGACTGTAAGGACTCATCATGTGATGTCATCCCCCCAAAAGAAAAATGTTTTTACCTTCTAGTTTTAATTATAAAATTATAAAAATGTAAAATGCTGAAGCTGAGAGAAGTAACCCCCCTCCCTCCCCCCCCCCCCTCCCAACCCCCTCCCGACCCCCCCACCAGGTCTTCACATCATTCCTGTTTATTACGAATCGTTTTGTTTTGTTTCATTAAGAAAAAAACATTTTAAATAAAAAACTTTTAAACCTCCAGATGTGAATCACTGTGATGCCTTCACTGACCCTCAGTCTCAGCTCCAGTTAGAATAGAACATCTTTTATCCTTCACTGTCATTGTCACATGCACAACAACATTAAAATGCAGAACCAGACGGAGCAACAACAGATAAAAGAGACTGTGACATTATAACCGGACATACAAAATAACACAAAGACATACAGTATATTAAATATATATAGAAATCCAGACCAGAGAGACTCCTGAACTTTAAACCTCCAGATGTGACTTCACTGTGATGCCTTCACTGACCCTCCAGCTCAGCTCCAGTTAGAATAGAACAGAATACAGTAGAATATCTTTTATTGTCACATGCACAACAACATTAAAATGCTGAACCAGACGGAGCAACAACAGATAAAAGAGACGGTGACGTTAACATAAGAGCAGAATAACTGATGTTAATGTTGAAATAAAACAGAATAAACAAAACAGAATAAACAACATTAACATTCAGTTTGTCTGTGACGAGGTTCAGCGTCTCCTCAGTTCTCGTCCCAGTTCATGTCTGAAACCTGCTGGTGTCTCTGTCTCCTCCTCAGCAGCAGGTGGCGTTACCACTCGTTCCAGCAGGTCGATACAGACTACTTCCTGTTGACTACTTCCTGTTGACGCTCCTGTCACCGAGGAAACAACTAAACAACGACGTAAACAACTTGGAGTTCCAGCTACAATATAAACAGAGTCAGAGTTTATCTCCTCTGCTCCACTTTGTCTCTACTGAACCATGAACACCAGAGTCCTGATGGGATGTAGAGGGTAATATAGAATAGAATAGAATAGAATAGAATATAGAATAATATGTAATGGAGTATAGGATCATATATAATTAGTCTGGGGCCGTTGACTCGCTGTTTTGGTAGGAAACAGATCCAGGGCGAGAGAGACAGGCCTTTCCTTCAAAATAAAAGCACTGAGCTAATAAAATGCGGTGAAACTCTTTAATTTAAGGAATATAATTTACAGGAAAGTCCCCGAGCCATTAAGTTAACATTTTTCTTTTATTGTAGGCTATTACAAGTTAATGTTTATTTTATAAGTTTTATGTTGGTGAACACTTTTATTTTGGTGAATAATTTGGTGAACCAGGCTCTTCTCCTCTCTGGAGGCTGGTGATGCGAGGCCAGTACGGTATATAATAGACTGTTAGAGCCTATAGAGAGATATAGGCACTGTAGTCTCTGTGAATACATTAAACATCTAGAGGAGAACCAGTTCAGTCGGGGGGGGGGGGGGGGGGTTGATGCCTTCACTGACAGTCTGTAATTATCACCGTTCTCTAGTTGAACCTGTTTCCTCTGATGAGGGGGGGGGGGGGGGGGGGGGCAGAGTGTCTCTGTCTCTCTGGGCGAGCGAGCACCAATCAGCTGCAGGAGAATGTGCTGGTATTCACCCCCCCCCCCCCCCCCCCCCCCATCCCAGAATAATCAGAGCTTTGTGCTGAGTGCAGGAGTCATTATGGACCCAACGCTCTGTCGCCACGGCAACCGCAGAGAGGCAGAGAGGCCCCGACAGGAAACACACACAAAACAACCTCTAACCCCCCCCAACCCCCCCAACCCCTCTAACCCGGGGGAGAGGAAGAGGAGGAGGAAGAGGGAGAGGAAGAAGGAGGAAGAAGAGGAGGAGGAGGAGGAAGAGGAGGAGGAGGAGGAGGAAGAGGGAGAGGAAGAAGGAGGAAGAAGAGGAGGAGGAGGAGGAGGAGGGAGAGGAAGAAGGAGGAAGAAGAGGAGGAGGAGGAAGAGGAGGAGGAGGAAGAGGGAGAGGAAGAAGGAGGAAGAAGAGGAGGAGGAGGAGGAGGAGGAGGAGGAGGAGGAAGAGGGAGAGGAAGAAGGAGGAAGAAGAGGAGGAGGAGGAAGAGGAGGAGGAGGAGGAGGAAGAGGGAGAGGAAGAAGGAGGAAGAAGAGGAGGAGGAGGAGGAGGAGGGAGAGGAAGAAGGAGGAAGAAGAGGAGGAGGAGGAAGAGGAGGAGGAGGAGGAGGAAGAGGGAGAGGAAGAAGGAGGAAGAAGAGGAGGAGGAGGAAGAGGGAGAGGAAGAAGGAGGAAGAAGAGGAGGAGGAGGAAGAGGAGGAGGAGGGAGAGGAGGAGGAAGAGGAAGAGGAAGAGGAGGCAACAGGAATAAAGGTCGGTGTGATTGACAGGTGTCGTCTCACCTGGTGACGTGAGGCCACGCCCCCTGGAGGTCAGAGCTGCATGAGGTTACCATGACAACCACAGCACCGCCCTCTGGTGCACACACACACACACACACACACACACACACACACATACACACACACACACACACACACACATACACACACACACACACACACACACACACACACACACACACACACACACACACACACACATACACACACACACACACACACACACACACACACACACACACATACACACTCAGTGTTTTGACCTTCAGAGCCACCGTCCAGTCGTCAGCAGTTCCTCTGTTTGTCCAGCAGGTGGCGTCAGAGCAGCAGCAGCAGCAGAACTCTGTCTGAGCTGCTACATGGAGCACAAACATAGATATATAAACATAATAGCTCATATATTTACAGTACAGGCCAAAAGTTTGGACACCTTCTCATTCAGTGTGTTTCCTTTATTCTCACTGAAGGCACCAAAACTATGAATGAACACGTGGAATTAACAACAAAGTGTGAAATAACTGAAAACACTTTTTCTTTTCTTCTTTGTCTTCTCTTTCTTCTTTTCTTCTTCCTCTCCTTCTTCCTCCTCCTCCTCTATCTCTGACCCCACCAGTTCTAGTTTCTTCAGAGTAGCCCCCCTTTGCTCTGATTACTGCTTTCACACTCTTGGCATTCTCTTGATGAGCTTCAAGAGGTGAACCTGTTACCTGACCTGAACATGGTTTTCACTTCACAGGTGTCAGTGCCTTGTCAGGTTCATTAGTGGAATTTCAGTGAGAATCTACAATGTAAATAGTCATGAAAATAAAGGAAATGCATCGAGTGTGTCTAGACTTTTGGCCTGTACTGTATATAAATATAATATAAGTTTATTTTATATATAAATGAGATGAAGTTTTTATTTATTTTAAATCCAGGAAAACAAAATAAAAGCTTCATGAATATGTTCACAGTAAAGATTACATCACCAGTAACAACAGTATGAGGCTGCAGTTCCATCCCATGGTGGCATGTAGCTGAAGCAGTGATCGCCTGTTTGATTCCCATCCAAGTGGAACTGTACATCCTGTAGAAACAGGCCAGTAGGACAATAACACGTACAGAACCAGAACCAGAACCAGGACCAGAACCACCACACATGTAGAGAAGGGCCATGAGGATCAGTAACACGTACAGAACCAGAACCAAACTACCGACTGGTTGATGTGACCAGAGTTAACGGTCGATGACGACTCAGTGAAACTGAACAAAGTGAAGAACTGAGACGTTGGAAACAGCTGATTGAGATAAACACTCTGAGTCTGGACCAAACTGTTTCTCAACCCCATAATAACCCTCCACTGAGCTACAGACGATGTTTAATAACTTCCTGTAGAAGCTTCTTATCTCGTCCAGACTGAAACCAAATCCTTCAACAACATCCAGACAGAGAGAAACTTTAAACTAGCAGGTAGAAATACTTCATCAGCTTCATTAACCCTCTGTTTGTCTGTTCAGGGAAACTTTCACTCATTCTTTGGCCACAACTTTCACTGTTATGATTTTTGGCCAGTAAGCTTAAAGGGATAGTTCAACATTTAGTCAAATTGGCCCATTGCCATAACCCCTATAGTCATAGCAGTAGGTTCGTTACAGAGTTGTTTTAGAGGTAAATTCATGTAAAACCTCTGATGCACGTTGCCTTCAGGGCTGGCGGCTCCACTGTGACTCTGGACCAGTGAGCAGCTGTTACCTGTCCAGGTGTGAGCTCAGCTACAGAAGACACAACATCCCATAATAACATCCCATAATAACATCCCATAATAACCCCGGACCCCCGATCTGATCTGACCGTGGCCGTGAGCCGCCATCTTGAACAGGAAGTGGTCGTGACTCAGCAGCCAATCAGCTCGCCCCCTGCGTGAGGTGGAGGGAAACCATGACATTATGGTCTGGCGGTCTCCATGGTAACTGTGTCAACACCATATTTATGATTCATCAGCTGCAGGTTAACGAGGTCTTTCAGGTCGGGGCGACCGCGGTGACCATGGCAACCATCCATGGCAACCATGACGACCATGACGACCTGCCACTCAGAGATGATGAGTTCAGGAATGTTCATAAAAACAAACACTTTGTTCCAGATGAATCAACACAAACAGCTGATTCACACCTTACTAATGAAAAAACACACACACACACACACACACACACACACACACACACACACTCACACACACACACACACACACACACACACACACACACACACACACACTGACACACACACACACACACACACACACACACACACACACACACACACACACACACACACACACTGACACACACACACACACACACACACACACACACACACACACACACACACACACACACACACACACACACACACACACACACACACACACACACACACACACACCTCAGCAGTTCTTCATTCCTTCATCATTCATGAGTTGATTCCTCTGCAGTGATGTCATCAGTGATGTCATCAGTGACAGAATAGAATAGAAAATACTTCATTAGTTAGTAGGGAGGTTAAGCGACTTTTGACTTCAAGTCATGATGCAGAGCTCCCTTTGGCATGGAAGTACCTTAGGGTCATACAAATAAATCTATCCTAAGACACAAGTGAGATCACACTATGTATCCAAAATAAACACGTTTTTAAAATGTATTTTTTTAATTGAGAAAACGCATGTTAAAAGCACATTCCATTTAAAATGAATGTCCATATAAACTCAGGCAGATCCCCTGATGCCTTCAGCTCCTGGATGAGATCTACAGCTTCTGAGACAACATGGAGCTGCTTGTGTGACAGGATATTGGGTTTTATTAATGTAAAAACACTAATAAAACTATACTAATACTGATTTGTTGAACATCAGGCGGTGTTCAACAAATATAGCCTACAAGAAGTTCAATAATAAGATGTAATTCATATCACAGTGGTGTCAGGAAAGACCAATTAGCCAAATATTGTGTTTGTCCAAATATAGGCCTACCTAGAACTAGTTACTGCTTGTGTGTTGATTTAAAAACACTTTATTAATCTCTAGGAGGGAGATTCAGATCGTCCAGCAGCTTTTACATAACCTAAAATAATATGATATAAATGATATAGAAAGTAAAATGTGTATAACTAACAACAGCCGTGTTGTCCTGAGGGCAGCGGGAAGGAAGGAAGGATTTCCTGAAGGATTTCCTGAATCTTCCCGTTCTGCAGCTCAGGGAGTTGAGTCTGTTACTGCAGCTGAGACTTCACGTTAACCTAACCATAACCCTAACCATAACCATAACCATAACCATAACCCCAAAGAACAGGACTGGAGTGAAAGTAGAAAAGTAGAGTCACATTAAATGTACTTTAGTATCGACTACGTTGTCTTCAGTGTCGAGGAAACTCCTCTCCTCCTAAAGACTGGGCTGCTTCCTGCTGACTCGACGGAGCAGCCGGAGATCTGCAGCTGCATCTGGTTTCTCTTGGAAGTAGAGACTGAGTGTGATGACTGGAGAGAAGTTTCATTATTCCATTAAATAGACAAAACCCTGAAATATCCAGATACCGATGAACAGAAGTGGTTGTTTCATTTCACTGATGTTTCTGGAGAAGAAGAAACAGGAACGTGTGTTTCATTCATTTCTGATCGTTTCCTTTAAACTCTGCTGTTGTTTTACTTTTCTTTTTGGGGATGAAGTTTTGTTTTTGGTTTGTTGTCTTATCTCTTTGATGTGTTGATGACATCATCTATCTGATATATATTTATAGGCTATTGTATTTTCTGTCTTTTATTCTTTTTTTTCTTGCTTTTAATGTTTAATGTTTCCAGTTTTTACTGTTCAATGTTTAGTTTTTATGTGAAGCTCATTGAGTTGGTGTGAACTGTACAGAAGTGTGTTGCATTCACTTGAGTCATTTATTTTTCTGACTAATTATTTTCTGTTTTTCTTTTTTTCTGACTTAACGAGATTTCAAAATCCCGCGAGAATCTCCCACCTGCAGCTAACGTTGAAACGCTGCAGTGAAGCCTCGATTCATCACGGATCTTTTACATCTATTATATTACATTACATTATCTATTATTATTTATTTTTTTTGAGAAATCACAATTTTATTATATTTTCTTTACTTTACTTTTACTTTACTTTATTTCTCACGACCACGCAAGTGGTATGGAGCACAAACAATTGATTGATTGATTGATTGATTGATTGATATCTTTATTTCGATCATGTAAACGACAGTGTAAAAAAAAATAAAAAAAATAAGATAAAATAATAATATAATAAGTGAACAGAATAATACAGTACAAATAATCAGACATAGCAAGAGGCAGTACATCTCTGACCAGGACAGAGCAGAAACTATCACTTAAACAGAGGAAGAACACGTTTCAGAAAAGCACCTAGCTTATAAATAACTTTTGTTTTATCAGACTGTAATAACAAAATTAGATCCATGAGATTCATCGTTCAGGATTTTTATTTAAACTCCACTTGGGTTCAGGTTCCACCGCTGCTTCATTTAGCTTTATTTAACAAACATCTTTCAAAATAAAAGTACTCCTCATCATAACACAATGAGTTTCTTTTACATTGCTTAACACACATCCATGGATATGCTCCACAAATAAAATACAGTCTTATTTTCACTGTTCCCAGTAAATTCAGATTCATATTGAAAGGAAACGACCTGTTATTACAGAACAGTCTGATGCAGCAGCTTTATTCTGAAACCAGTCCTCTAGTTACCTCTAGAGGAGCTGCAGCTTCTCATGGGATTCTTTCTCTAATAATTAGTCAGAAAAAACAGATTTTTTTTTGTTCAAGTGAAAGCAACGAGCTTCTGTAGAAATGTAGTTAATGATGTAAATGAAGCTGCCTTGCTCAACAACGTGTGACTGTGATTCTCTCTCAGGATGTTGCACCATCGGCTCTGAGAAACTCACTGAGAGTAAAAACCACATTCACACAATAAACCACAGACAAACTCCTCTCTTCTACTGTAAATGTTTAAACTACACTTAACCCCGACTCTGACCCTCTGGTTTTATTCTTATTATTTATAAATGTCCTTCTTTAATCCTGTTTACATTAATATGTTCACTCTCTTTTCTTCTGTAGCGGCCGTTTGCTTCTTTTTTTCTTCTTTTTACTTCTGCACATTTTGTAGCTGCTGTTGACAGAAATAAAAACAATACAAGTATTTATATATTTACGTCCTGTGGTGTTGGTTCAGGGAGGTCAGAGGTCAAAGGTCAGAGATGTTTGGATCAGCGGTCTCAGTTGTTTCCAGCCTCAGTAACAAACCGTCTTCTGGTCCGATTGTATTAAAGCAGAAGTAAGGTGAATGTTTGTGTTAATATAAGTCTTAAATAGTTGTATCTTCCGACAGCAATCACTTCTATAGAGTGTTTGGTCTGAAACACGGGTCTGTCAGTCACTCTGCTCTGCTCTGAGCCCAGGAGAAAACTTTCCTTGTATCCTACAACCTTTATCCAATGAGGAGAGAGAACGGCATAAAGGGGCAGTCCTCTCTGTGTGTGCAGCCAAGGGATGCGCCTGAATGTGGTGACGTAGGGACGAGGACCAATAGATCCATGACGAGGGCGGGGGCTGCTAACTCCATCGGCTGACAAGACGTTATGGTGCGTTCAAGGCAGCTCGTAACTCGTGTTTTTCCGACCTGTGAAGTGGTACCAGTTCGATCTGGTACGAGTTCACGGGTCAGAAGTTACGAGTGGCCGTTATAGTGACTTTCACAGGTAAAACAGGAGGAGAAACACCAGTGGGTTGCCTGGAACGCTACAAAGTCGTAAGTTGTGACTTGAAGCTGTAATTTACGGTTTCAAAAGCCTGCCTGGAACGCAGCATTAGCCAAAACCACCGGATCGCTTACTTCTGCTTTAATTTTTTTAATATATAAATATCTTTGTCAGCGGATACAAGCGACTCAAAGTAAGACATGACAGCGGACTAGCGTTAGACGTTTGTACAAACCTTTAATAAAAACTATACAAGTATTTATATATACTAGACTATATATCCTGCTGTGTTGTTTCAGGGAGGTCAGAGGTCAGAGATGTTTGGATCAGCAGCCTCAGTTGTTGTTGTTTGCAGCCTCAGTAACAAAAGTCTTCTGGTCCTGGATCAGTTTATTCTGCAGATTCGACGTTTCCTCTGAAACAAACAGTTCTGAGGAGAAACTGGAACTCTGTGTGTCAGCGGCTTCATTAGGTCACAGCTACTCCCCACACACACACACACACACACACACACACACACACACACACACACACACACACACACACACACACACACACACACACACACACACACACACACACACTCATAGTAACTTCACCTATTTAAAGAACTCCAGTTTAATTTTAGTTTCATATTCACAAAGAAAAAGAAGAAGAAGCAGAAAAAGAAGAAGTGAATAAACTCATCATTTTAGATTCTGTGATAAAACTAAACATGATGAGTGTTTAGTGTGTGTGTGTGTGTGTGTGTGTGTGTGTGTGTGTGTGTGTGTGTGTGTGTGTGTGTGTGTGTGTGTGTGTGTGTGTGTGTGTGTCTGTAACGATGTAACAATGTGACACACCGGTGACGCCGCCGCTCGCCGCTCTCTCACACACATTTCTGACATTCTTCCCATAATCCTCTGCAGCCTCACGTTCTATTCCTGGACCCGTCGTCCCACTCCCATCATGCATCTGGGTCAGAGTGAGACCACCCGTTACCGTGGCGACGCCACCGTGGCGACTGAAGCTGAACTCACCTGTCGTCCGTTAGGTGAGTTCAGGTTCAGAGTTCAGAGTGTGTGTGTGTGTGTGTGTGTGTGTGTGTGTGTGTGTGTGTGTGTGTAGAGTCGTGTCTCTACATGACCATGAAAGGAGGCGGCAGCTCAGAGGAGGAGGAGGAGGAGGGGGGGGGGGGGATGAAGGGGGGAGTGGCGTTCCCACACTCAGGAACTTAGTGGTAAATCTGAGTATACTTCCTCTGCACTTTTGGTAACATGCGTGTTCAGGATCAAGCTAAACTGCAGCGTATGATCAAGACAGCCAGTAGGATCATTGGGATCGATCAGGCATCGGCATGGCAACTCAACTGTACAGGGAGCTGATGTTGAAAAAGGCTGAACAGATCCTGAATGATCACACACACCCTCTCCATCTAAGGTTCTGAAGGAGTGGTAGGCCAGGGGGCAGAAGGTTCTGAAGGAGTGGTAGGCCAGGGGGCAGAAGGTTCTGAAGGAGTGGTAGGCCAGGGGACAGAAGGTTCTGAAGGAGTGGTAGGCCAGGGGGCAGAAGGTTCTGAAGGAGTGGTAGGTCAGGGGGCAGAAGGTTCTGAAGGAGTGGTAGGCCAGGGGGCAGAAGGTCCAGAAGGAGTGGTAGGCCAGGGGGCAGAAGGTTCTGAAGGAGTGGTAGGCCAGGGGGCAGAAGGTTCTGAAGGAGTGGTAGGTCAGGGGGCAGAAGGTTCTGAAGGAGTGGTAGGCCAGGGGGCAGAAGGTTCTGAAGGAGTGGTAGGCCAGGGGGCAGAAGGTCCAGAAGGAGTGGTAGGCCAGGGGGCAGAAGGTTCTGAAGGAGTGGTAGGCCAGGGGGCAGAAGGTTCTGAAGGAGTGGTAGGCCAGGGGGCAGAAGGTTCTGAAGGAGTGGTAGGTCAGGGGGCAGAAGGTTCTGAAGGAGTGGTAGGCCAAGGGGCAGAAGGTTCTGAAGGAGTGGTAGGCCAGGGGGCAGAAGGTTCTGAAGGAGTGGTAGGCCAGGGGGCAGAAGGTTCTGAAGGAGTGGTAGGCCAGGGGGCAGAATGTTCTGAAGGAGTGGTAGGTCAGGGGGCAGAAGGTTCTGAAGGAGTGGTAGGCCAGGGGGCAGAAGGTTCTGAAGGAGTGGTAGGCCAGGGGGCAGAAGGTTCTGAAGGAGTGGTAGGTCAGGGGGCAGAAGGTTCTGAAGGAGTGGTAGGTCAGGGGGCAGAAGGTTCTGAAGGAGTGGTAGGCCAGGGGGCTGAAGGTTCTGAAGGAGTGGTAGGTCAGGGGACAGAAGGGGGCAGAAGGTTCTGAAGGAGTGGTAGGCCAGGGGGCAGAAGGTTCTGAAGGAGTGGTAGGCCAGGGGGCAGAAGGTTCTGAAGGAGTGGTAGGCCAGGGGGCAGAAGGTTCTGAAGGAGTGGTAGGTCAGGGGGCAGAAGGTTCTGAAGGAGTGGTAGGCCAAGGGGCAGAAGGTTCTGAAGGAGTGGTAGGCCAGGGGGCAGAAGGTTCTGAAGGAGTGGTAGGCCAGGGGGCAGAAGGTTCTGAAGGAGTGGTAGGCCAGGGGGCAGAATGTTCTGAAGGAGTGGTAGGTCAGGGGGCAGAAGGTTCTGAAGGAGTGGTAGGCCAGGGGGCAGAAGGTTCTGAAGGAGTGGTAGGCCAGGGGGCAGAAGGTTCTGAAGGAGTGGTAGGTCAGGGGGCAGAAGGTTCTGAAGGAGTGGTAGGTCAGGGGGCAGAAGGTTCTGAAGGAGTGGTAGGCCAGGGGGCTGAAGGTTCTGAAGGAGTGGTAGGTCAGGGGACAGAAGGGGGCAGAAGGTTCTGAAGGAGTGGTAGGCCAGGGGGCAGAAGGTTCTGAAGGAGTGGTAGGCCAGGGGGGAGAAGGTTCTGAAGGAGTGGTAGGTCAGGGGGCAGAAGGTTCTGAAGGAGTGGTAGGCCAGGGGGCAGAAGGTCCAGAAGGAGTGGTAGGCCAGGGGGCAGAAGGTCCAGAAGGAGTGGTAGGCCAGGGGGCAGAAGGTCCAGAAGGAGTGGTAGGCCAGGGGGCAGAAGGTTCTGAAGGAGTGGTAGGCCAGGGGGCTGAAGGTTCTGAAGGAGTGGTAGGCCAGGGGGCTGAAGGTTCTGAAGGAGTGGTAGGCCAGGGGGCTGAAGGTTCTGAAGGAGTGGTAGGCCAGGGGGCAGAAGGTTCTGAAGGAGTGGTAGGCCAGGGGGCAGAAGGTTCTGAAGGAGTGGTAGGCCAGGGGGCAGAAGGTTCTGAAGGAGTGGTAGGTCAGGGGGCAGAAGGTTCTGAAGGAGTGGTAGGCCAGGGGGGAGAAGGTTCTGAAGGAGTGGTAGGCCAGGGGGCAGAAGGTTCTGAAGGAGTGGTAGGCCAGGGGGCAGAAGGTTCTGAAGGAGTGGTAGGCCAGGGTCAGGGGGCAGAAGGTCCAGAAGGAGTGGTAGGCCAGGGGGCAGAAGGTTCTGAAGGAGTGGTAGGCCAGGGGGCAGAAGGTTCTGAAGGAGTGGTAGGCCAGGGCCAGGGGGCAGAAGGTTCTGAAGGAGTGGTAGGCCAGGGGGCAGAAGGTTCTGAAGGAGTGGTAGGTCAGGGGGCAGAAGGTTCTGAAGGAGTGGTAGGCCAGGGGGCTGAAGGTTCTGAAGGAGTGGTAGGCCAGGGGGCAGAAGGTTCTGAAGGAGTGGTAGGCCAGGGGGCAGAAGGTTCTGAAGGAGTGGTAGGCCAGGGGGCAGAAGGTTCTGAAGGGGTGGTAGGCCAGGGGGCAGAATCCTCCACTGTGAGATACAGCAAATCCTTGGTGCCAACAGCAATCAGGATGCTCAACAGCAGATGATGGTGAACTGACCTGATGCCTGTATGCATTTCTATGTTTTGTTTTGTTTTTTAAACGCTTCTATGTATGTTTGTATTTATTTTAACTATTTATCTTTTATCTATCTGACATGGGCCGTGCAATGACCATATGAATTTCCTCTTTGAGGATAATAAAGTTAAACTTGAACTTGAATATTCTCTTTGTTTTAATCACTTGAGACATCTCCACACCCTGCTTTCCCCCAGATCTCCCTTTCTTTACTACCCATTTGTGTATTTTAATGTCTAAATCTTGTAAATGCAATTACAAGATTTCAGAGACACCCAACCTCTCATGATATACTCAAACCCTTTAGTATTTTAAATTGTGTTCTCTTAATTCACACTCCAGGATGTCGGTGAAAGACCAGAGTGTGAAAGACATCCTGAGTCGGGGGCTACGACCCCTCAGCAGACTAAAGATGTGAACACACCCGAGGGGGGGGGGCTTTTCCTCAGGTAGAAATGTTCAGATTTCCTGAAGTTCTTTTCCTAACCATCACCGCTCCGGTTGGAGCCGACCTTTCCCTGCAAGGAAATAAAACAATGTCGGCCGGTGAAGTGAAGTCTCTAGTTCTTTATTCACCAACAGCAAACAGATAAAAACTTCCAGCACAGAATCAAACACTTGAACTGTTGTTGAACTCACAGGTCAAAGTCCTCGAACTCACCACGAGACGTGTGTGTGTGTGTGTGTGTGTGTGTGTGTGTGTGTGTGTGTGTGTGTGTGTGTCTCACCTGAAACCTGGACCAGGATCAGTTTCACCTGGTCGTCACCACGGCGATACGTTCGTTAAGCCCCGCCCCCTCTGGATCCCACAGCTGGAAGAACCAGTTCATTATAGACAAGTCTTCTTTGTTCATTTACACCTGAAATGTGTTGTTGTCACGGTTACACACACACACACACACACACACACACACACACACACACACACACACACACACACACACACACACACACACACACACACACACACACACACACACACACACACACCCCTCAGGAGGAGAAAGTGCGGAGGAGAAAGCGGCCCCTCCCTCCCTGTGACCTCAGCGTGACCTCTGTCCTCCTGTTGACTTCCTGGGGGGGTGGAGGGGGGGGGGCAGTAGATGAGAGAGAGGAGCTGATTGGTCACACGACCCCCCCCCCCCCCCCCCCCCTTCAACCCACTCATTTAGTAATCATCACACATCTGGAACAACAGGCTCAGCTATGACAACTATGGCAATGACAGGAAATGCAGAGGGAGGGGTCGGGAGGGGGGGGGGGGGTGGGGGCACTCACAGTGTTTACACATGTTTCAATGAGGTCAAAGGTCGTCTGAGTGGAGGATGAGGAGGAGGAGGAAGAAGGGGGGGGGGGGCATAGGTCTGTAGAGAAGGAGACCTGGGGCTGGATTCACCAATATGTTCTTAAGAAAGATCTTGAGAAGAAAATTAAGGAGTTCATAAGAAAGTTCTTAAGTGCAATTCCTCAATATTGTCTTAAGAACTGTCATTTCTTACAAATTTCTTATTTTTCCTACTTAAGAACTTCTTAAAATACGTTACTGCATTGCATGCAGCATCAAACAGCATAGCAGGTAGAGTCTGGAGTTTTCTTCCTTGCAGTTTGTAAACTAAACATTCAGACTGAGCTCCTCCTCTGCCCCAGACCGCTAGCCGAAGTTAGCATCGAGCTAGCTCACTACAACGGTCCTCATACTTGTTACCAGTTGTTGACTAGTTGTCGTGACGGTGGGGAATCGGTCCGCGGCTCCAGCGCTCTCTCTATTTCTTAAGTTTTCATATGTAACTGTTTAGATCCCAAATCTACGGCCAGTTGATCCAAACGACGGCTGTTTAGAAGTTTGCTCCGATGTTTTTCAGAGAAGTGAAGCTCTGCAGCGACCGGGACATCACAGAGACAGCAGCCGGTCTGCAGAGCTGCTCGGCCGGCCAACCTCCGTCCTCATCCCGGGGGAGAAAACCATCACTAATTAACTTACCCGCAGGTTTTTAGAGGTTTACCACCGGCTGGTTAAATTACTTTTAGGAGATAAATGTTGGTCTCAGTGATGAAATCTAACAGCTGTATCAGTAGCATTAGTTAGTCTGAATGTAAAGTGAAGCTTCCTGTGTGACGTCAGAATCAGCTTTCGTTTGCATACTGCATTTTAGCCAAACCAGTACGTACCTGCAGGAGAGTATGCGGTTTCGAATACAGCCCAGATGACTCACCTGACGTGAAACTGCGTCTCCTCTGGTTCATGTTCTAGTGAAACAACCACAACTGGATCAAACAGTTTGGTTTGTTATGAACCTCAGAGAAGCAGCTACGATGCTGATACAGGAAACCATGAATCATTTTCATCATGTACTTTTCTATGAAAGTAACTTTACAGTAACTTTATGTAAATAGTTACAGTGATATCTACATACAGGTTCAGGTCTTTAGTCTTTAGTGCACGTTAGAAATAAACTGGACTTCCTGTTGTGTCGATCATGTTTCTAGACCGAGTCCCAAACCGCCGTCCGTCACTAAAGTTTCACAACAGGTTCGATTCCCTGCTTCTTTCACATAGATGTTTCTGACCAATCACATCCGAGCTGAGGCTGCTAGAGCCCACGCAGCTGCCTGTGTGTGTGTGTGTGTGTGTGTGTGTGTGTGTGTGTGTGTGTGTGTGTGTGTGTGTGTGTGTGTGTGTTGATGGGATGTCGACACTCAAAGATTAGCCTATTTCTGTCGCTGGTTGTTCTCCATTTCCACGGCAACGCTCCCTGAGTCACGTCTGCTGCTCAGCGGTTTCAGTGTTTTACAGTAAGAAGAGGCCACGCCCCCTCGACCGCACACACACACACACACACACACACACACACACACACACACACACACACACACACACACACACACACACACACACACACACACACACACACACACCTCAGAGGTCAAAGGTCACATGTTGTTTAGTCTTGGATCAGGAGAACAACACAGATCAGGATCAGTGATTCATGGTGTGTGTGTGTGTGTGTGTGTGTGTGTGTGTGTGTGTGTGTGTGTGTGTGTGTGTGTGTGTGTGTGTGGGCTGCAGCCAGTTCCCATCAGGACACACACACACCGGTTCCTGACTTCCTGCAAAGTTTAACGGTTTAACCCTTTAACAGTGTAGAGACGGTACAGACGCCATGTTGAACCTTTAATATAATGACACGTAAACACAGTCGGACTGCGGCCGACACTAATGATGGAGGTCTGTGACTCCGACCCTCCATCCCATAATACACCTTATATCAGCTCCATGCTTTTGCCATAAATCCTGTATTCAAAACCATGTTAACTTAAAGGTGTACAGAAATGGCCGTTTGTCCTGTTTGTCGCGCCGAGTTGTCACGAGCTGCAACATGAGTTTACCCGAGTAAGGAAAACGAATTTGATTGGTCGTTATCGAGCGGGCGGGATATTCAAAGCTTGGGGCGAGACCGAGCTCCGTGTGTGTGTGTGTGTCTCAGACGTTTGAATGACGGATGACGGATCCAATATCAGTGGCTGGTGAATCGTGTACAGGCTGACGTATAATCCGTGCGCCTGCATTATCCAATGCGAAAAAAAAAAATACACACTTTCATCCCGGATTTACTCAAAAATAGAATTTTGCACAAAGTTTGACCTACAACGTCTGAGAGATGAGTTATTACATTAATTTTATGACCCAAAGTGGGCTCAAATTCAATTTTCTTTTCTGTACACCTTTAATAAAATCAAATAAACCTTATAGTCTACTTGCCAGCCCATAGGGCCCCATTGTGAACCCGGAAATGTTGAGTACCCCAAAGTTTTATGTTAGAAAAAGATAGTATAGGTCCCCAGTATTCAGAAACTGCCGGATGCTAACTTATATATATTGGACAATTAGCATAACTGACATAATTAGCGTTAATTAGCATAATTGCCTATATGGGCAATATTTCATCAAAATTGACTTGGCTGATCTGGGCAATATTGGAGTGGTTTTAGGGGTTATTGATGATGCTGAATCCATTTCTGACATTTTCAAAATTCAAAATGGCTGTCTAAACCGGAAGTGACCAGATTTTAACCGCCAGTGGGCCGATTTTGATGGATTTCAAATGGTCACTTCCGGTTTAGACAGCCATATTGAATTGTGAAAGTCACTATAACGGCCACTCGTAACTTCTGACCCGTGAACTCGTACCAGATCGAACTGGTACCACTTCACAGGACGGAAAAACACGAGTTACGAGTTGCCTTGAACGCACCATAACGTCTTGTCAGCAGATGGAGTTAGCAGCCCCCGCCCTCGTCATGGATCTATTGGTCCTCGTCCCTACGTCACCACATTCAGGCGCATCCCTTGGCTGCACACACAGAGGGGACCGCCCCTTTATGCCGTTCTCTCTCCTCATTGGATAAAGGTTGTAGGATACAAGGAAAGTTTTCTCCTGGGCTCAGAGCAGAGCAGAGTGACTGACAGACCCGTGTTTCAGACCAAACACTCTATAGAAGTGATTGCTGTCGGAAGATACAACTATTTAAGACTTATATTAACACAAACATTCACCTTACTTCTGCTTTAATAAAGTTACATAATTACAGCGCTACAGCGAGAAATAAAACAGCGACACAGAGGAGGAGACACCAGACTGGAGAGTTCAGGGTTAAACCTCATTCACATCTTCATCGTTGTAACTCAACCTGAATGAAACCAGAAGTCGACTCAGTTTACAACAGTTTGTACAGTTTCTCTGATCTGCTGCTGAATCAGATTTTTACTGTCGAAGAACAAATATTTAATGTTGCAACACTCAGAGTTCAGGAACAAGTTGTTACAGAACTGAGACACACTCACCTGTTAGACACACACACACACACACACACACACACACACACACACACACACACACACACACACACACACACACACACACACACACACACACACACACACACACACACACACACACCCTGATGTTGATCTGACATTGTGTTAATGTTGTGTGTCTGTGTGTGTTTGTCTTGTTCGCTGATCAGCTGCACAAATCTCCACCTTCCTCCTCTAATCTGCTGTAGCCAAAACACACACACACACACACACACACACACACACACACACACACACACCTGGCTGCAGCTCGTGTTGCGACAGGTGAGTTTTCTGCAGAAACATTCCAGACGTTCCTGAGCGAGCCGAGGCCTCTAGGCTCCGCCCCCTCGCCGCAGTGGAAAATCACTGTTTCACTTCAGCTTCACTGAGACGCAACCAGATGAGTTCACCTGAACCACGAACAACTCACCTGAACCACTCACCTGAACAACGAACAATTCACCTGAACGACTCACCTGAACAATGAAAGACTCACCTGAACGATTCACCTGAAGAACGAACGATTCACCTAAACAATGAAAGACTCACCTGAACGATTCACCTAAACAATGAACGACTCACCTGAACGATTCAACTGAAAAACCACTCACCTGAACGATTCACCTGAGTGAGTCGTTCAGGTGAGTGATTTGTTGTTCAGGTGAGTGATTTGTTGTTCAGGTGAGTGGTTGTTCAGGTGAGTCGTTCAGGTGAGTCGTTCATTGTTCAGGTGAATCGTTCAGGTGAGTCGTTCAGGTGAGTAAGCCTGTGCATATTCTCATTTGTCCAGGTCATAGTATTTCAAAGGAGGTTAAATCGAAAGCTGAGGCCTCCCGGCTCTGAGTAGTCGTTCAGGTGAGTCGTTCGTTGTTCAGGTGAGTTGTTCGTTGTCGTTCAGGTGAGTTGTTCAGGTGAAGTCACCTGAGCTTGTGCAGGTGGAGGAATCAAACCGACCTCCTCAGTCTGAGGCTGAGAAACTTCCAGAGAACAAATGGCTGTTGTTACAGGAAACTCTGGACCAGCGCCACACTGAGGGGTGTGTGTGTGTGTGTGTGTGTGTGTGTGTGTGTGTGTGTGTGTGTGTGTGTGTGTGTGTGTGTGTGTGTGTGTCTGTGTGTGTGCGTGTGCAGCAGGTTGATACAGAACCAGATCAGATTGTGACAGAACAGGAAGTGGAGCAGCAACAACATGGACCTGCATCACACACACACACACACGCTGTTGACACACACTCTTCACACTCCGCTGTCAGATAACATGTTCCTGCAGACAGAGTGTGTAGTTGGTGTAGAGGACACACACACACACACACACACACACACACACACACACACACACACACACACACACACACACACACACACACACACACACACACACACACACACACACACACACACACACACTGTGGCCCCACCCTGTGTAAACCTGCAGCTCAGACCAGGAACCAGGACTCAGGTGTTTCAGACAGACTCACCTGAACCGGCGGTCGTTTTTATCAACCGCGACGGAATCTGAGACATGAAACACGGCCCATTGGTTGATTTGTTGAAGGACATCGGGCTCATCCAATGAAATCTCTCAGCTCTCATTAGCCCCGCCCCTCCCTCCTGACCAAAGTTATCAGATTTGGACGTTTCCGCTTGTGGAAATGGATTAAACACCACAAAAGTGCCAGTGGGTGCAGCAGAGAATCTGAGTGAAAAACAGCTCAGAAGCTGCAAGTGGAGGCAGCGAAACGTGCAACAACCACAGACACGTTACCACGTCACCACGTTACCACGTTACCGCCACGAGCTCAGCGCCGCCGACATCTTCACTAAACAGTCTCTGGGGAAATTATAGGCTAAAAGTACACAAATGCTCAACCTAGGAAATTATTACAGGACTAATTTTATTCAGTCAGACTTAAGACCGCTTTGCATGTGATTTCACGCATTTCTGTCTCTTTTCAAGCATCATGCAAATTGAGACCATGTCCCACACAACAACATCCCCGCAGCAACGTGAAGAAGCCAGTGACGTTCCTATATACATGATGCCTGCACTGCCGATCTGCCCGCGCAGTCAGCCAGGAAACCCGGTTAGCGTTTCTATCACTTCCTGTTCTGGTTCTGGTGAAACCCTCAGCTCAGGTCTGTGGTGAACTGAAGCTTCAGAGAGTTCCAGCTTTAGTTGTAGGTCAGAAAATCCCCTACTGGTGAATGTTGAACTGTCCCTTTAAACACCCTACTGGTGAATGTTGGAGCTTTGACGTGTGGTCAAAAAGCCGATTGCTAACAAGTCGCTCCACCCTGTCTCCGCCATAGCAACAGCTGAGGTAAAGGGTCAGGGTGTGTCCCCACTAACTCAGAAACACTCACACTGCAAAAACTCAACATCTCACCAAGAATATTGGTCTTATTTCTAGTCAAAACTAATCTCATTCTACGTAAAATCACATTAAAAAGCAGCTTGTTTTTAGACACTTTTTACTTCTTTCAAGCAGATTTTCACTTGAAATATTCTGATAGTGGAGCAAGTTTTTCTTTCTTATTACAAACACAAAAAACTTTCTTTCACTGGCAGATTTTTCTACTTATTTCAAGTGAAAATTAGTTTGAAACAAGTGAAAATGATCTAAAAACAAGTTAATTTTTAGGTGATGAGTCTTATTTTAAGTGGAAAGAGTTTAGTTTAGACTAGAAATGAGACATTTTGACAAGAAATAAGACAAATATTCTTGGAAAGATGTAGAGTTTTTGCAGTGCACTAACACTAACACTAACACTCACTACCATGATGCCCCTTGTCCCACTTTCTGGTTTATTGGGACCTGGTCACACCGAGCTGACGATGAGCTGGAACAGAGAAAATGTTGCAGTAACAGAGTGAAACTGGTCCACAGCCCCCCCCCACTCCCCTCCACAGCAGTTTATTCCTGTGTGGGAGGAAACTCTTAACACACACACACTCACACACAGTAGCTGCTTCATTCAGCCTTTATCTCCCTGCAGAGAATCTGACGCCTCAGCACTTCAGCTCCACGGCAACGAGCCGAGGGTTTAGTTTAGTCAGTGGCCGCTCCCACCACACACACACACACACACACACACACACACACACACCATCACACACACACACACACACACACACACACACACACACACACACACACACACACACACACACACACACACACACACACACACACACACCCTGACACGTCACTCTCTCCACACACACACCTTGTCACTGATCCCTCGGCCTCACATGTTTTGTCTTTGATTCATCCACAACGTTTCAGTGGCGACCGGCCGCTCTGCACCGCAAAACCTCAACATCCTACCAAGAAGATTTGTCTTATTTCTAGTCAAAATAAATCTAATTATACTTAAAATAAGACTCATCACATTAAAAGCAGCTTGTTTTTAGACACTTTTTACTTCTTTCAAGTTTTTCTTTCTTATTACAAGCACAAAAAACTTGCTTTCACTGGCAGATTTTTCTACTTATCTCAAGTGAAAATTAGTTTGAAACAAGTGAAAATGATTTAAAAACAAGTTCATTTTTAGGTGATGAGTCTTATTTTAAGTGGAAAGAGATTAGTTTTGACTAGAAATGAGACATTTTGACAAGAAATAAGACAAATATTCTTGGAAAGCTGTTGAGTTTTTGCATTGTAGTCCTACTGGCGTCCAACCAGAGAGATGATGACATCTCGTTCTCCTACAGTCGTTTCTCAGCTCCCATCATGCACCAGGGGACCGTGGACATGACATAACGGCGGAGCGGCGGAGAGGCGGAGACGCTGACGAGGACCATAATGAGTCTAAATGAGTCTAATACGGGCAGGAATGTAAACTGGGCTCTTATCAGGACTCCCAGCATGCATCACTCTCACACCGTAACAGAACAAACAAGCAAAGACTCAGAGTTTAGTCTCTGAACTCAGCTCCATGTTGGTTTCTCTAAACCCTCAAGAAAACACAAGTTCTGACAGTTACTGTAACCCCTCCCTCTCCAGCTGTGGTGTCTCTAACCCTCCTCTCCTCCATGTGCTTCATCTGGTTCCAATGAGAAATCAATCCATGTGTATATCTGTGTCGTCTTATCTGTCATCAACAAGAGATCTAGGACTCTGGAACTGGAGACAAGGGACACATGGAGCTGAGTTAAGGTGGAAATACTACAGAGTTAAGGTGGAAATGGAGCAGAGTTCCCTTTTAAGGTGGACTGATTAACCATGTTTCCATCCACACGTTTTTATTCACATTAAAGGGACAACGAGGAGTTTCTATTTGGTTATAAAAAGTCTGATATTAATGTGGATGAATCTCCGTTACCACTTGTTAATGGTCCATTTTAGATAAATCTATGGTTTTGTCTCTATGGTTATTTTGTTATTATTAGTGGTGGTGGAAATGCTGGGCGAGCCGACCAGCGTTTCTTTACTTTGGGTTTCGTGGCGAGTCATGAGAATAACGCCGCCGAATCTCCGTTTATGGTGGGAACTACGACGGTATGTGATCGTCTTCCAACCTCTGACTTTAATTCTTGATGAATGAAAACATGAGTCTGTCTTGCACCGGTCAAAGAATTTCACGGTGCGGAGGCTCATAAATGTAGTGTGGAGACACTTCGCTTTTACAAAACTCCTTGTTGTCCCTTTAATCGAATTAAAAATGTCTCATGGAAACAGTAAAATTAGATTAAATGTCATGAATATTGATATAAAGTTAACACAGTCGATCTCATCAGATTTTCTCTTGATCGATACAAAGTTCTGATGGAACCAGTTGTTTGTCTGATAACAGTGAGTTGTGATCGTGTTTTATGTGGATTCCTCTGCGTGTTGCAGCTGTTAGAGACTCGGTGCAGTAAACACAGACTGATGCATGTGAACAGAACAGACTGGCTTCATGTGAACAGGCTTCATGTGAACAGTCTTCATGTGAACAGGCTTCATGTGAACCGTATCCATCTGACAGAACAAACCACCAACCACCTCCTCTGTCTGGAGGAGTGAACTCTGCATCTGCATCAGAGCTGTGTTTACATAACAGGCGTGTCGTATTAAAACCAGCAGCCTGGAGTCTAGAACTGGTGCAATATTTATCTACTGAACTTGATTGGACGCGTGTTCAGTCTCATCTGACGTCACGGTAACCGGACTGGGCGGATCAAACTCAGACCAGGACTGGCAGCAGGTGAAGCAGCTCAGAGTCTGTTGAAGCCACGGAGAGAAACAGCTGCTTCTCAACACTTCATCACACACTGACATGAAAACACTCAACATGAATGTTTATTGTCCCAAGTTCCTTTAAAGGTTTAAAGAGTTTTGTGCCCAAAAATAAACATTAGACTTGTACAAATGAAATCCGTCTTAATCATCACCTCTGGGCTTCGTGTCCTGCACGGCAAAAACTCCAAATCTTTCCAAGAATATTTGTCTTATTTCTTGTCAAAATGTCTCATTTCTATTCAAACTAATCTCTTTCCATTTAAAATAAGACTCGTCACCTAAAAATTAACTTGTTTTTAGATCATTTTCACTTGTTTCAAACAAATTTTCACTTGAAATAAGTAGAAAAATCTGCCAGTGAAAGCAGGTTGTTTTGTGTTTGTAATAAGAAAGAAAAACTTGCTCCACTATCAGATTTTTCTACTTATTTCAAGTGAAAATATGTTTGAAAAAAGTAAAAAGTGTCTTAAAAACATTCTTGGTAAGATATTGAGTTTTTGCAGTGTGTGTGTGGTGGGGGCTGCTGCCTGTGTTTTGGTCTTTTGCTCTGTTTTGTTCAGGTTTTGTTGCACGTGGACGTTTCTGTGTGGAGCTAGAGAGCGTAGATCTATGGAGAGAGAGTCTGTGTTTTCTCTCCAGCCAATGACGGAGCTCAGGTGAAGCTCCGTGCAGCAGAGTAGTAGCTCAGGGCTGCTAGCTGCACTAGCTGTCTGATGCTAACGAGTGCTAGCTGCACTAGCTGTCTCTGATGCTAACGAGTGCTAGCTGCACTAGCTGTCTCTGATGCTAACGAGTGCTAGCTGCACTAGCTGTCTCTGATGCTAACGAGTGCTAGCTGCAATAGCTGTCTGATGCAAACGAGTGCTAGCTGCACTAGCTGTCTGATGCTAACGAGTGCTAGCTGCAATAGCTGTCTGATGCTAACGAGTGCTAGCTGCACTAGCTGTCTCTGATGCTAACGAGTGCTAGCTGCACTAGCTGTCTCTGATGCTAACGAGTGCTAGCTGCACTAGCTGTCTGATGCTAATGAGTGCTAGCAGCTAGCACGTCTCTCTCTCTCAGCAGCAGTTGTCATGACAACAAAGTAAAAGAAACACAGTCTGAGTGAAGCGCTGGAGCCGCGGACCGATTCCCCACCGTCACCGACACTGGTAACAAGGATTAGGGCCGTTGCAGTGAGCTAGCTCGATGCTAACTTCGGCTAGCGGTAGCAGTTAGCATCAGCCGCTAACACCGTCTTCCCAGCTCACCACAACAACATAACAACACAACAACATAACACCAGAGGCTCCCGGTGTCGGTGACGGTCGGCTATCGGTCCGCGGCTCCAGAGCTTCACTCAGACTGTGTTTCCTTTCCTTTGTTGTCATGACAACGGCTGCTGTCTGGGGCAGGAGGCTACGTAGCTTAGCCCCAGAGGAGGAGCAACTAAACTCCAGACTGTACCTTTAACTGGTGAAGATGAAGCAGCAGTTTTCTCTTCTCTGATTTGCTTCATCATCGTCGTCTGCTGCAGGAAATGAAAACCAGCTGGACAGAGAGGGTTTAGAAACCAAGACGCTCCACAAGGACTCAGTTTCCTGGTTGGGATTCTCCATGAACCAGCCTGGACCGGACCGGACTGGACCGGGTCTGAGCTCAGGAGCCGGTGCTACTGAGTTCTGCTGAGTCCTACCAGACCCAGGAGCTGGTTCAGGTCTACGGGTCGGACCAGGACTCAGACAGAATCTGTCTGAGTGAATCAACACCATGAGGATGAAAACAGGAAGTGACAGAAACGCCCCGACGGAGGAGGAGGAGACTTCCTGTTCCTCAGAACCAGAAACAAACAGGAGCAGAGGAGCTGGAGGACCAGCTGGTCCTGGTCCTGGTCTCTAGTCCTGGTTCTGGTCCTGGTCCTGGTCTCTAGTCCTGGTTCTGGTCCTGGTCCAGTCCAGTGATGTTTAGTGCAGCGTTCCAACTCCTCTCTCAGTGGTTTGTTTCTATGTATTGTAGTGTTTTATGTATTGTGTGGTGATGTCACAATGAGGCCTGAGGCTCCGCCCCCTCGATGACATCACGGCAGGAAGTCAGAGCGTAAACACCACAGACTGTGGTAAACACAGACGGGATCAAACCCTCGATCATCTGATCCGCTGCTTCCTCCTCGGTCTGCGCCGCGCCGCCTTTTACTCTGCTGAAGAATCAGTCTCAGTCTGAGGCAGCGGCCATGTTGGAACCATCTCTGAACCGAGAGCTGCTGCTGCTGCTGCTGCTGCTGCTCTGAGCCTGGGAATGTCATTAACCCCCCCCCCCCTCTCCCCCTCCTCTCCTCCCCCTCCTCCTCCCTGTGACTGATGAGCTATGAGCTCACCACCTCTTTGTTTCTTCTATTTAAAGTGAAGCTGAATCCACTTTCTCTGCTGCACAGAAACCTGGAGAGGAGACCACTGGAGCAGAGACAGAAACACTACGTTGCTGTGTCTCAGTGTCTCAGTGTCTCTGTGTCCTCATGTCCTCTGTCTCTCTCTGTGTCTCAGTTGGTGTCTTCAGTTCAGTCGACACAGAAACTTTTAGGATAATAAAGCAGTGGTTCTCAACTGGTGGGTCGGGACCCAACAGTGGGTCTAGACCCGTTCTGGATGGGTCGCGGACAGCTGGTCAAAAAAATAAATAATATTTAATGCTCATCTGATGTTGGACATGTCTTTTATTTTGAAAAATAACTTATATTGAAAGACACACAAGACACGTGAACACATGCAGTTGTAATGCTCCTCCTCACTTTATGATTATTTGCTCCATTTGCTCTGAATGTAAATTTCAAAGGAGGTTAAATCGAAAGCAACTGGACTTAGTTATTTCCTAGACAAATAACTAAGTCCAGTTGCTTTCGATTTAACCTCCTTCGAAATACTATGACCTGGACAAATGAGAATATGCACCGACTCAGAATGCAAAGATATCAGTTTCTTATTACAGTAATGTGGCCTGAATGCAGTGAGTCTTGTTTTGTTTTGTGGGTCTTTATTTTGTGCAATTTGATATTTATTCACTTTTGTGAACATGCTCTGAATGCAAAGATGCATTAGAAGTCAAATATATCGTTGAAATGCACTTTGCTCAATAAAGAGCAGAATGAGTTTTTAAAGGCTTAAAAAAAAAATCTTGGTTTGAATTCCATAAAAGTGGGTCGCGACTTAATGACCATGGGAAGATGTGGAGCCCAGAGTGAGACTAGTGGAGAACCCCTGGTCTATTATATACTGGATTAAAGGACATTTCACAACACCTGTGTGATGCATCAAATCATCCATAAAACCAACCACAGATTGTGTGAGCTTGTTCCGGTCTGCGGTCCTCAGCATATATGATACCAGGAAAAAACACCTAGGCCTAATTACTGGGAAAAAATATGAAGAAGATAAAAAAGAACGAGACTGTCTTTTTCATGGAGACGGCTGCAGCTCTGGACCGAGCTAGATGAGAGCAAGAAAAAGCTAAATATTAAATGACTTAGTTTATATATATAAGCTGCAACCATTGAACATCTGAACCATAGTAAACTGAATGTAAATTTTATAATCATCTGCTTTCTTATCTACATGTTATGAAAAGCTTCTGTTGGTGCTCTAGGCTCGGGGTCCACGTTGTCTAACGTCTGTTAATGTTTCAGTCAATTTTAAAATGAGGGACTGATAAGCCTCCTAATTCCTTCTTTCTTTGCAGATTGGCGCTTTATTCTGGCTCGTCTGCCTCTCCATAACAACCTAGTAATGATGCTATGTAGTTATTGTTTTTTCTAAAGATGCAAATACATTTACCCCTAAGTATTTAAAGTGAGATAGCCTGTATACCACCGGGAGATTAAAATCTGTACACTCATCCTTGCTCATTGTTGCACTGCGGAGTTCACAGTCAGCGGCATAAGTTTGATAAATGATATTATCTTCACAAATAGATACTTAGGGGAGATGTAAAGCTCTGAACTTAATTGTTGAAGAGAACGGCGTTCACAGAAGTGAACAGAAACTCTTTGAACTTTTAGGACGAATGAAGCTTTTCCACAGAAAAAACGTCATGAACGTGTCTGTGTCTGTTTGTGAGAGTCTGTGCAGTGTGTAGTGTGTGTGTGTGTGTAGTGTGTGTAGTGTGTAGTTAGAGTGTGTGTGTGTGCCGGCTCGCTGCCACTGGAAAGAACTGTGCACTCATGGATTTACATTCAGTCTTTCCCGTCAGAGCGTCAGAGCGTCAGAGCTCTGCCTTGGTATTCAGCACCGCAGCCAGGGAGCAGACACAGGAACAGAGGAACAGAGGAGAAGAGGAGCGGTGGAGCGGTGGTGGAGCAGAGGCCCCAGTAGGGAGGGAGGTGGGGGGGGTTAGAGAGGGGTAGAGGGGGTAGAGGGGTTTAGAGGGGGGGGGGTCTGGCTCGGTGCCACATGGAGACTCTGAGGGAAAAACAGACAAACAACAAGAGCCACAGGAGATTTATCCTGGTGGTCGCCATGGAGACGCTTCACTGGGTCTTTATTCCACATGGTTCATAGACATGAGTGTGTGTGTGTGTGTGTGTGTGTGTGTGTGTTACCATTAATCTATAGAATATAGAATATAATATATATGTATGTGTTTATGTGTGTATGGTGGTGAGTTTGTTTTATTTCATTGTTAAACTTTATTTATTCAACGCTCCTTCACAGAGCAGATTCTGTTATTGATCTTGATGCTGCAGCGTTTAAAATCTGTTCTACATGTGACAATGACAATAAAGGATGTTATGTTCTATTATGTTATACTCTATTCTATTCTATTCTATTCTATTCTATTCTATTCTATTCTATTCTATTATACTCTATAGACCGAATCGCCTTGTTGTTTACATTCTACTTCCGGGTAGAAAACCAGCACGTAATTTGAATGAGATCAATAGTATCGAACGAGAGTTTAGCTATATATATCATATTTTTCACGCCCTATCACCGTTTAGACAAATCTGAAATGATTGAAGAAACATTACTATTTCTGTGTGTGTGTTTTGTGTTGCTATGTGTTGTATTTATCCAGTTTGGGGGAATCACGGTGTCTAGAAAGCATCAGTGGCTGCAGCTGACAGGGACAGCTAACGGTAGCTAAGCTAACGGTAGCTAAGCTAACATCAGGACGTCAGCTGTTAAAACCCTCCCATTGTCGGACACGACATGAAACTACTCCAGTTAGCTCAGTCATGTTGGAACTCAGATATCCGCTGGAGAAAATATTTTTTCATGGAGCGTTTATTGAGTCACTGAGTTATTAAAGTTAAACAGGTAGCTAACCGTTAGCCCGGCTAATCTATGATAACCATGACTAATTACAAAAATGTGCACACAGAAATAGTAATGTTTGTCCAATCATTGGTTTTATAGACTTTACAAACATCAGATTAGTCTAAACGGTGATATAGTGACATGAAAAGTAGATAAATATAGCGAAACTCTCGTCCGTCACTATTGTTCGAATGCTGGTTTTCTACCCGGAAGTAGTTGTAAACAACAAGGCGATTCGTCCTATTCTATTATGTTCTATTATGTTATACTCTATTCTATTCTATTCTATTCTATTCTATTATACTCTATTATGGTCTATTCTGTTCTATTATACTCTATTCTATTCTATTATACTCTATTCTATTCTATTATGTTCTATTCAGTTCAGTTCTATCCCGTGTGTAAATGATGAACATGTGCAGAGTTTATTTATAGTTCATTCACACACAGTTGACCTGTCTGATGTGACTCACTGAGCTGTCACTCATCATGATGTCACCGTGTCCAGCTACTACTACTACTACTGTACACACTACACACTACACACACACACACACACACACACACACACACACACACACACACACACACACACACACACACACACAGCTCCATGATGTCACAGCTCCTCCAGACTGGTGTCGTCACTTTGTGGTTGGAAACTGAAACATCAGAGAATCCATGAAGCAGCACATCACTCTGCTATTACTACTACTAACACTACTACTATTAATACTACTACTACTACTACTGCTAGCAGCTCTCTGTTTGACTGTTGTTACTAATAAAGTTTTAAACATTTACAGCTGAGACGTTGTTAAAGTTTATTCATGTAAAACTGTGGTTCTTCCTCTCATCATCAGAGTTGTAACAGTCAGAAACACCGACAGAGAGTCAGTGTTTTTCTTTCTCACATGAGTTAAAGTGAACAACATCAGTAAAGATCTGAGACCAGATTCACAAAAACTTCTTTAGAAAAAGAATCTGCTTAAGTGTCATTTTTCTCCTTAACTTCAGTCTTAAGAAGAAAAAAGAGGAGAAGTCGTATTCTCCAACTTCCTTCTTAAAGCAGAAGTAAGGTGAATGTTTGTGTTAATCTAAGTCTTAAATAGTTGTATCTTCCGACAGCAATCACTTCTATAGAGTGTTTGGTCTGAAACACGGGTCTGTCAGTCACTCTGCTCTGCTCTGAGCCCAGGAGAAAACTTTCCTTGTATCCTACAACCTTTATCCAATGAGGAGAGAGAACGGCATAAAGGGGCAGTCCTCTCTGTGTGTGCAGCCAAGGGATGCGCCTGAATGTGGTGACGTAGGGACGAGGACCAATAGATCCATGACGAGGGCGGGGACTGCTAACTCCATCTGCTGACAAGACGTTATGGTGCGTTCAAGGCAACCCGTAACTGGTGTTTTTCCGACCTGTGAAGTGGTACCAGTTCGATCTGGTACGAGTTCACGGGTCAGAAGTTACGAGTGGCCGTTATAGTGACTTTCACAGGTAAAACAGGTCGGAGAAACACGAGTGGGTTGCCTGGAACGCTACAAAGTCATAAGTTGTGACTTGAAGCTGTAATTTACGGTTTCAAAAGCCTGCCTGGAACGCAGCATTAGCCAAAACCACCGGATCGCTTACTTCTGTTTTAAGTTTCTTCTAAGAACATATTGGTGAATTCACTTCTGCATATAGACCAATAAGAGGAGGTAAGTCAGTTACAGTGTGTGTGTGTGTGTGTGTGTGTGTGTGTGTGTGTGTGTGTGTGTGTGTGTGTGTGTGTGTGTGTGTGTGTGTGGTTTTGACTCATAGTGACCGACTCGGGGGAAAAACAGGATTTCTAAGAAGGAAAAAGATTTAAAAAAAAATTCCAACTGTTAAATTCAAAACATGTTCATCATCATATCAAGAGACCAATAATCAATAATTAATAGTCTGTTTTTACCTCCAGTCTGTCTCAAAGGGCTTTACATCCCATAATAACAACATCCTCTGCCCTTGGACCTTCACATCCACTGAGGAAAAAACCCTTTTACCAGGGAACATCAGGAGAAAGCTCAGGGTGAGACACAGCAACAGAGGAAGTGAAGCGGAGTGAAGGAAAAAAACTGACGACTCAGACGAGATGAATCAAAACACTCAGTCACTAGAAATAACTGTTACTGCTAATAACTACTAATAACTAATAATAACTAATAATAACTACTAATAACTAATAATATTAATAGTACTAGTAATACTACTGGTACTACTACTACTAATGCTATTAACCCCCTGAGAAACTCAACAAACGGTCCCTGACACTCCAGATACTTGTGTGAAATGTTTGACTGAGGAAGGAACTTTAATTCACTGTGTATGAGAACTAAACTGTTGTTCACACTCTAAGTAAAACTACAGGTATCCAGGTCTGATCAACGTTGGCCTCCTGCAGGCCAGGAGGACGGTCACTTTGTCTTGGAGAGACACTGAAATATCATCTACACAGTCTTGGATTAGAGAGAAGGTAATGTATGTTACACTAGAACAGCTAACTTATGTAATCAGGGGTAAAGTAGAAGAATCTGAAGAAGTGTGGGCCCTTAGACTTTCTCCAGCAACAATAGACTATATTTATCTGTAGAGCTATTCTGTGTGTGACAGTTTTATTTTATTTTATTTTATCTTATTCTATTTTTTATTTTATGTGGGTATGTATGTTTGTGTGTGTGTTTATCTTTTCTGTATGTATGTGTATGCAGCGAGGTTCACCTGCATCTCATTGTGCAACTTGTGTGGCTTCTGTCATTGTGCTTTGTATGTTCTTATTATAAATGTATAAAAACATTGTTAAAAAAAAAAGAGAGTATTATTAATAGTATTGCAGCCAACAGTTATTAGTAGTAGCCTACTACAGTAATACTGTGAATACCAGGAGTATTTATAGTACCTGTACTACTGTAATACTGTGAATACCAGGACTCTTTCATCATGCTGCGGCTCGAGCTTTGTGTCTGCTGTGACGTCACCACCGGACATTCCTTATTTGGCTCCGCCCGGCGCCGTTATAAACGCAGCGCGAGGCTGAAACGGGACAGAACCGAAAGCAGCGAGCGCGAGGGCACCGAGGAAAACCCCCGTTACAGCGAATTAAAGGATTAAAGGGTTAATACAACATTTATTACTACACCATGAAGCCCGAAGCCGCCGCCGCCGCGTGCGTCCTGCTGCTACTACACACCGTCTCAGGTGAGTCCGAGACTAACACACACACACACACACACACACACACACACACACACACACACACACACACACACACACACACACACACACACACACACACACACACACACACACACAGATTTACAGTTAGAACACACACACACACAGCCTTTGATTCTGGTGTGAAGTAGCTGCAGGCACCGTGTGTGTGTGTGTGTGTGTGTGTGTGTGTGCGTGTGTGTGTGTGTGTGTGTGTGTGTGTGTGTGTGTGTGTGTGTGTGTGTGTGTGTGTGTGTGTGTGTGTGTGTGTGTGCGCGAGCGTTTTAAAGGTTTTACTAAAAGTCTTTTTAACTCTTATATATCTATTTATAGTTTTGATGAAAATACTCTAAACACTGAGTCTGTTTCTCCTCCTCTCTGATTGGTCCATTTTGTTCCACTCACAACATGATGAACTATTTATTTTATTTTATTTCACGTTAATCTTTATCTCTATGTAACTCGGTTTAAACTCAGTTTTAAGAAGCTGCAGGAGATCGAACCTGAATCTCATCGATCAGCTGATCGTCTCTGACGTCATAACGCTTTAATCACCTGTGCGTTTTGACCAGTTGACCAGATGTAAAGATGTTCATGTCAAAGACAGGAGGAACATATCTGCCATCTTGGTTGGAATGTGGTTATTTGTTTTGGATGGAACTAGAAGACATGTTGAAATGTTTGACATCAAGATTAAACTTTGGGAAAAACTTAAGGGAAAGGAATTGTTTTTGTTGAATATTTTTATTCTACAAGGAGAATGTTACATCCATAAATGCAAATGTTCATCCAGAAAACCACATTGTTATGAGTTTAAAATAGAAATATACGGATATTATACGCAGCTACTAAATATGAAGAGATATGAAAGTATTTGATCCCCTGCTGTTTTTTGGCCCTTATTTCAGTTGATCAAATGTAAATTAATTTATAACCTTTATGGTGATATTATTTCTGGATTTCTTTCTGATATTCTGTCTCTCTAAAATAAATTCACCATAAAAACTTTATAGATCGTCTATTTCTTTGTGGGGGAGCGAACTCACAAAATCAGCAGGGGATCAGATACTTATTTTCCCTTTCCTTATAAAGTTTTGACCAGTGTCTGACAGGAAGTTTAGTTTTAGTTTTACTTCAGTGTTTATTTCAGTCTTATAAAAACAAATACAATAGACAAATATAAAGATATAAATACAAAACAAAACAGAACAAATCAGAACAAACACACAACAAGTAGCCTAATACAAGGCACTTCGACCATAAAGGTGTAAGAGGCTGAAGCATCAGATTATTTTGCCTTTACCCTTCTTAAATTAACATTTTCCATTCACTCATTTTACAGAACAACAAAAAAAACCTGCATATTCTCCATGCAGCAGTTTATAAGCTCACTGGTATTTATAATTCAGTTTTATATTAATTAATAATATTATTATTTTTGAATAACTTTGCACAGTTTGATTTCTAATTCTAGATGATTCCATTGATTGACTCCTGTAATTGATATACATCTTTGTTTCACATTTATTCGTACTTTTGCTTCTGTATACACGTCTTTTATTTTGAAGTGTGTGACAGGAAGTCTTTTATTTTGAAGGTTCCTTCCCCCGGGCTCAGAACCTCACCTGGACGTCGACAAACTTCAAGACGATCCTGAGCTGGGGGCCGACGCCGGGGGCCGAGTACGCCTACACCGTGCAGTACGCTGTGTGAGTACACACACACACACACACACACACACACACACACACACACACACACACACACACCTGGGGGGGGTCAGTGGAGACAGGAAGTGATAAGGCCGATACTGGTCCAGTACAAACGTCTGGGAATGAGAGGTGTGTGTGTGTGTGTGTGTGTGTGTGTGTGTGTGTGTGTGTGTGTGTGTGTGTGTGTATGTGTGTCTGTGTCTGTGTGTGTGTATGTGTGTCTGTGTCTGTGTGTGTGTGTGTGTGTTTGTGTCGGGAAGAGGAAACGAGTCATAATTCATGAACATAATAAATAACCAGATTTAACTCTACAGCTCATTTTCATCTGCAGCTTCACACTAAAACTACTACTACTACTACTACTACTACTACTACTACTACTACTACACTAAAACAACATTAGACATGGAACAAAGTACAACATGGTACAAATATCATATATCACAATATATACAATGTATATCACACAGTAGCTTCAGTCAGAAGGAGCAAGGAGTAGTATAATATTAAAATACATTTAAAGGAGCATTATCGCAAATACAGCAGTAATAGCATAAAATAAGCTGACATATGTAAAAGATGGGTCGGGGGGAGCCATAACTAAATTTACAAAAAAAATCGCCAACAGTATAGTGTCCGTGGGGCAAATGCAGCATTTGTCTTTGTTATGATCCAAGCCGGCCCGGCGCTTGCTGCGTTAAAATGCACTCGGAACTCGCAAATCAGACCTCCGAACCGGACAAATATGCAACAGTAAGTAATGTAGCAGTGTCAGGCTGCTCACAGTCACTGAATCGCTGGTAGAACACTTTGTCTCCACGTCCCGTGTCTTTCTTCAGCTGTCCTCTCTGCGTTATTAAGGAGGAGGAAGTTGCAGTTGCTGTTGTTGTCGTTGTTGTGGTTGTGCGCGACGTAGAGCTGCCGCTTCCACTAGCGAGTTTTCTTTTTCCCGCGATTGCACGTTCATTCGGCCTGGTGAGGGAGGAGGAGGAAGGAGGAGGGAGGAGGAGGGGGGAGGAGGAGGGAGGAGGGGGAGGGGGGGAGGGGGGGAGGGGACTAAACGAGGCTGCTCTCTCTCTCTGACAGCTGCCCACTTGTTTATATCTGATAAGCTCCGCCTGGCTCCATCTAGTGGCCGAATTTTGCGATAATACTCCTTTAATCGACAGAAGTGTCATATAGCGCTGTTAAAGGGATAGTATCATTTTTTAAAGTGTGGTTGTATGATCTCCAAATAGCCCCTAAGTACTTTAATTGCAGTAGAAGACTCTCTGCGCTCCTCCCGTTAGCAACGCCAGCCCATAATAGCCCTGCCCAGAGATTTACAACATACAGTGTTGTGAACAGACCCAAAGAAACGGCCTATTTTCACGGCCTAAACGAGGTTTTACCTGAAAATAAATACACAGTTCCATTGTTCACTATAATATAATTTTTTCCAGCCCTTCAAAGTGCAGGAAAAACACAGTTTTTATTTGGACCTAACCAACTCACGTATCCCTCCGCCCAGGGTTAGCGCCCGCCGATCAGCAGTTGGTTAGTTGGTTAAGTACTTAGGGGCTATTTGGAGATCATACAACCCCACTTTAAAAAAATGATACTATCCCTTTAAGATTCATTAAAGTGCATCTGTAATAAAGTGTAATGGAGTAAAGTGCTAATAACTATTGTCAGTATTCTTCTAAAATAAGAGAAGGACCTTAGTGTTCACAGAGCTGCTGGTTTTCAGTCGGCCATGTTTTCAGTTGTGTTTTAAATGCTATGTATATGTGTAATTTAAAGGGACAGTTCAACATTTTGTCAAATTGGCCCATTGGATTGTGTATTTGATGAGTTTGATGATGAGGGAAACCAAGAAATCCCCTAATGAGCCTCCATAGCGTTTTTTTGTGCTTGTAATAAGAGGGAAAAACTTGCTCCACTGTCAGATTTTTCTACTTATTTCAAGTGGAAAATCTGCTTGAAAGAAGTAAAAAGTGTCTAAAAACAAGCTGCTTTTTAAATGTGATGAGTCTTATTTTAAGTATAATGAGATTTGTTTTGACTAGAAATAAGAAAAATATTCTTGGTAAGATTTTGAATTTTTGCAGTGTAGGGATTATGGCAATGGGCCAATCTGACTAAATGTTGAACTATCCCTTTAACAAACAGCTGCAACGGTGCAGCGGCGGCCAGTGTAACTAACGTGTTCGATTCCCTGTGCAGCGTGGGCCAGGACAAGCAGAAGAACCCTCTGTGTTTCCGGTCGGCGGCGACGCTGTGCGACCTGTCGACCTCGCTGAGCGACCTTCACGCCGAATACACGGCCGACGTGCTGTCGGTGCCGCCGCGCGGCGTGACCTCTGACCTGCTGGAGTTCCCCTTCACCTCCTCCTCCCGCTTCACCCCCTACACCGACAGTAAGCTGCTGCCCCCTGCTGGACACACCAGCTCATTATTATTTATCTTTTAAATAATATTTTTATTGGTTTTTTCAAGAGAAGTTTAACAGCACAACATAAAGGGACTGTGCACGAAAAAACATATACAAAAGTAGACATGATAACAATAAGAAAAACAAGAACAAAAAACAAGAACAAAAAACAAGAACAAACATTTACATTGCAGTTGCGTAAAATGAAAAAGAAAAAGATTAGTAGGCTACATTATGATGGGCTATGTACAGCAGCTCTTTATTAATAACATTATTCATTTATTAATCATTATTCCACTGACTGACACAGTTATTTATCTATAATCAAACACTGATCATTACTGCTCTACAAAGGCAAAGTGCAGTATCTGCAGTTTTTCAACTTTTTTTTTTTGACCAATCAAAGTGTAAAGACATATTCTCTTCAATCTGGTAGAATTTGATGTTGGTTCTGATAAATTTTCCAGAGTTATTGGGCTTTTTATTTTGCTGTCCATCCAAAAAAGCACTGTGAAACCAAGGCAAAGTGCAGTATCTGCCATAAAATGGTCAAAATAAAGCAACGGCTTTCAGCATTCACACGTATTTCCTTCAGGAAATACCAATTCTAGTTCTTACTACTTTCCGCCATTTTTTGGGCCGCTTCTAGTCCTTCATACTTTGTGCTATTTCAACAATTAAAATATCAAATTGTGCAGCTTTTTCTGGACATTATCGTAATGACTTTTTCTCTTTTCAACTATTTATACTTTTTAAAATATTCAAATAGTTCAGATTTTTTTTGTCCCATTAGAAATACATTGGAAGTCTTCAAACTCTGAAACTACTGGTCCTACTTTGAACCTCATTTGCTTCCACATACTTTCACCTTCAGACTTCATTCAAATTCTGATCTGTAGACAAACTTCTAATGTATTCAACCTGTGTACAACTTTTTCATATCTTGTACCGTTTTTGAGATAAATCCTTTAAAAGCACATGTGCATTTCTTGATTGCTCGTTGTGGGTTCAGTTCCTGCCTTAGACATGTTTCTTGCATGTCTTTGTCAGCATGGTTCAGCAACGGCTTTCAGCATTCACACGCATTTCCTTCAGGAAATACAAATTCTAGATGTTATTATAATAAAGTTGTTTATCCTGATATTAATCAACCCCCCCCCCCCCCCCTCCCCCCAGCTGAGATTGGCCGTCCTGACTTCCGGCTGAAGGTCAGCGAGGACCAGAGGACCATCACCCTGTTCGTCACCGACCCGCTCACCGCCATCTTTAAAGATGGCCGCCAGCTCAGCATCAGAGATGTGTTCCAGGATCAGCTGCAGTACCGAGTCACGTACCGGAGGAACAAGAGCACCGGCAAGGTCAGTACAAACCATTAACACACAACACATTAATACACACATAAAATACATACAGAAAACACATACTTAATACATACACATACAAAACAAAACATCCAATGCAAACACTTAACATCTATTACCCACTCCTACATTGAATCGCTACACAACAAGGATGCCAAGACCCAATTTACAAATATAGGCTACTAATGGTCAAAATTGCGATGAAAATAATAATCTCTTAGTTTCATTTTAAAACTAACCATCTGTCTTTGTGTGTGTGTGTAGAAAACGGCGGACTTCCAGACCAACGAGATGCCGCTGCGCGGTCTGGACCGAGGAGAGAGCTACTGCTTCAACGTCCAGGCCTTCGTCCCCAGCCGCCAATTCAGCCACCAGCTGGGCCACATGAGCCACACGCAGTGCTCCAACCCCGACCAGAGCATCCTGCAAGGTGAGGACCACCACCAGGTTTAGGACCAGAACCAGGACCAGGACCAGGTTTAGATCATTTTCACTTGTTTCAAACTCATTTTCACTTGAAATAAGTAGAAAAATCTGCCAGTGAAAGGAGGTTTTTTGTGTTTGTAATAAGAAAGAAAAACTATCAGATTTTTCTACTTATTTCAAGTGAAAATCTGTTTGAAAGAAGTAAAAAGTGTCTAAAAACAAGCTGCTTTTAATGTGATGAGTCTTATTTTAAGTAGAATGAGATTTATTTTGACTAGAAATGAGACAAATATTCTTGGTAAGATGTTGAATGTGTTTCCAGTGTACTCGGTGGGCGTCATCGCCGGGGCGATCTTCCTCATCCTGCTGCTCATCGGCATCGTCATCGGAGTCTCCGTCTTCTGCTGCAAACGCTGCAGAAACACTACGACCACGGGGAAGGACGAGGCCGTCATATAGACTCACACACACACACTGACACACACACTGACACTGACGGCTGTGGAGCAACAGCCGACTGATCTGAGGTCGAACACTGGAATCTCTTCATCTGGTTTCTGTGAAACTGAACTGACTGTGTAACACACACTGACACATATCAACACACACTGACACACACACTGACACACACACACACAGACACACACACACACACACTGACACAGACACTGACACACACACACACACACACACACACAGAGAGAGAGAAACACTGAAGCTGTATCACTGCAACACTGCCAGCTGGTTATTTATTCGTAGTCGTAGTGAACGCTCTCACCGTCACCGGGATCTTTGGGAGTCTGTGAATCTTTATGGGAAAAGTTTTTTGGGATCAAAAAGTTGTAAATATTATTTTTATATAAATTATCAAGTTTCACTGAATTAACTCGTTTGTATATGAAGCTGTTCGTCTGTAGAGAATAAATGTTTTAAACAACAAGATGAAGATTCATTCATTTCTTTATTTCAGATCCAAGGGGGTCCATATCGCCATAAAAGCACAATAAAATAATAAAAAGACAGAAATAAGAGTAAAAAAAGAAAAGAAAAACACTAAATACAAAGTACAGAGTCTTCCCCACTGTTCAGTGTTTAGCTTTGCATACAAACATGTTCTACAATGGTTCCACAGTCTGGACGAAAGATGAAGATGAACGTTGTTGTTTTGGATTCTTTGGCGTCTGTGACTCAAACAGGAAGTGCCTGAGCAGGTGACTCTCGTTTCCATAGTTACACACTGCAAAAATCTAATTCTACTTAAAATCAGACTCATCACATTAAAAGCAGTTATTAAATAAGTAGAAAAATCTGATATTGGAGCAAGTTCTTCTTCCTTATCACGAGCATAAAGAAAATTTGTTTGAAACAAGTGAAAATGATCTAAAAACAAGTAAATTTTTAATAAGTAGAAAAATCTGATAGTGGAGCAAGTTTTTCTTTCTTATTACAAGCACAAAAAACGTATTTAAATTGAAAATTAGTTTGAAACAAGTGAAAATGATCTAAAAACAAGTTCATTTTTAGGTGATGAGTCTTATTTTAAGTGAAAAGAGATTAGTTTTGACTAGAAATGAGACATTTTGACAAGAAATAAGACAAATATTCTTGTAAAGATGTAGAGTTTTTGCAGTGCAGTGAATCCTCTGGTCAGGGGGTGTGGCCTATGGTCAGGGGGCGTGGTCTCTGGTCAGGGGGCGTGTCCTCTGGTGGCGCGCGGCGGCAGCGTCGCCTCGTAGACACACTTCCCGTCGGTCTGCAGGAAGGTGACCGTCATGTGGCGCTCGGTCACCGTGACGACGGCCAAGCCCCCCAGCGTGTGGTTGACGGGGCTGGAGTAGAGTTGCCACGCCGACGGCAGAGCGCCGCGGTGGGAGGAGGAGGGGTCGCTCACCATGCCGCTGCCGCTCACCACGTACGAGCTCCCATCATCCTCTCTGATGAACTGTAACGAGCCAATCACAGCGCAGCGGCGGTGGAAACTGGTTTAAACTGGTTCAAACTGGTTTAAACTGGTTCAAACAGGTTTAAACTGGTTTAAACACATTGACACAGACCCTACAAAGAGTTTCTGCCTCAACAACATCACAGGTAGTTAAAGGGACAACCAGGAGTTTTGGAAAGTGAAGTGTTGTAACTACATTTCCCATGAGCCTCAGCACGCACGGTGAAATAATTCTTGGACCGGCGCAAGACGGACGAAAGTGAAAACATTTGATCAAGAATGTTTTCATTGATCCAGAATGAAAGTTGGAGGTTGGAAGACGATCAAATACCGTTGTAGTTCAGACCATAAACAGCGATCCGGCAGCGTCCAGGAAACAGAAACTAGGAAACGTTGGGCAAGTCGACCACTAAATAATAATATCACAATACCTATAAAGACAAAACGATGTATTTATCTAAAATGGACCCATTGACAAGTGGTAATGTAGATTCATCCACATTAATATGAGACTCTTTTAGAACCAAAAGCAAACTCCTCGTTGTCCCTTTAAAGGGATACGCCAACATTTTTTTCGTGTCTTGCCTCACTCCTGAGTCCATGACCAGCAGATAGACACCATCCTTTCCACTGTGCGTGCAGCAACAAGGGAGATAGAGCCGTATCGCCGTAATTAGCTTAGCTCAAACACTGGAAGTGTATAGGTAGTGTTAGCCTGGATGGTGTCTATCTGCTGGTCATGGACTCGGGAGTGAGGCAAGACACAAAACATTTTTTTTTGTCATGTTAAGGCTTCAGGTGAACAAGTGAACGGGTGAATGGGTGAACAGTCTCACCTGCATGTCGTGGTCGTGTCCCGACAGGTAAACTGAGACTCTGAACTCCTTGAGCAGCGGCCTCAGTCTCTTCACCAGACAGGAAGTGGGACCGTGATGTCCCACGGACCAGACGGGGTAGTGACCGGCCACCAGCAGGTAGTCGGCCCTGAGGCAGAGAGAGACACACTGTTACCATGACGACACACCATCACCATGACGACCGGCCACCAGCAGGTAGTCCGCCCTGAGGCAGAGATTTGATTTGATTTGAAAATCCTTAATGTCCCCGAAGGGAGATTTGGTTTGCAACAGAAGTTGAGAGTCAACACAGTAGAGCTCACATAGCACACACATGATACAATACATACATATAGATACATGTAGATACATATAGTCATCACAGATCACAGTACTGTACATCCTTCCCAACAGGTTCGCCTACAGCGGATTGAGGAATCTAACGGCAGACGGGACAAAGGGCCTGACGAGGGAACGTGTAAAGTGTGAGTCGATGGGTGGAGAGGGTTAGACAGAATGGCCCTTTAACTCTGAGTGGCTCTGACCTGATAAACATTATCAAGGTCATTCAAGTTAATGCCAATTGTTTTTTGGCATTAACTGCATTGAGTTACCATGACGACCCACCGTCACCATGACTATCTATACTATATATATAAGCTATCAAACACCCGATCGAATCAAACGAGTCTGAGTCAGCAGTTCAATCAAGTAAAGGGCCTGTGAATATTCTCATTTGTCCAGGTCATAGTGTCTAGAGCTGTAAAACAGAGTAAGGACACCTCCATTGACTCCCGTGGTTAAAGCCTCATGCCCCCTAGTGGCAGGATATGGGTGTTGCAAAAGCGCCCAGAAAACCCATTCACTCCAATGTATGTGTGTTGCCCACTTGCTGGTAAATTGATGAAAACTGACGTGTTTTTGTTTTTAGGTGTCTTGGTCATATCAGATTATACTTAGAATTTGTTTATTATAAAATGTAGATTGAAACATTCATGTAGACAACTGTTTTTTATTGTTTTTTTTACTGGCCTATGTGTTAATGTTTATCTGTAAAGGATCCTCAATGATGCTATTAACGTGGGTGATCTATAAATGTCCTTAAATTATTGAAAACACCACACTGCTCATTCACCAACAATGCAGAGTTGTCAGTTCTTTTGCAAAACCCATATTCCTCCACCAGGAGGCGCTGCCATTGGACCGATGCTGTCCTTACTCTCTTTTACACTGCTCTAGTAGAGTCTCAAAGGAATTTTAAATGGAAAGCAACTGGACTTGGTTATTTGTCTAGAAGACGTTTCAGCTTCATCCAAGAGGCTTAGACTGGAACTGAAACGTCTTCCTAGAAAACTAACCAAGTCCAGTTGCTTTCCATTTAAAACTCCTTTGAGACAATCAAGTAATGATTGATAATGTCATGTCTGTGATGTCATGGCTGTGATGTCACGGCTGTGATGTCACGGCGTGTATAGACCGTGTGACCGACCTGCTGTGGCTCAGTCTGGTTCTGATCCAGTCCCACTGGCGCTCCGCGGCCGCGGGGTCGTCGGGGACGACGGGCTGGTCCTGGTCCAGCGAGTTCCCACAGAGGACGACGGTGTCGATCATCAGGACGGACACAGACACGTTGGTGTTGGGGACGACCATGTCCAGCTGGTAGTACAGGGACGGGTAGTTCCTAGAGATATTACATCACATTAAGAAAGCATTTCCTGCAGAAAATGCGTGTGAATGCTGAAAGCGGCTGAACGCTATTGCTGAATCAATGCTGAAGGAGTTTGATTTTGTATGAAATGGTTGGAAATTACTAGAATTGTAAAACAACTGTATTAAATTAAATTAAATTAAATTAAATTAAACTAGAAAAAGAAAGCATTTCCTGCAGAAAATGCGTGTGAATGCTGAAAGCGGCTGAACGCTATTGCTGAATCAATGCTGAAGGAGTTTGATTTTGTATGAAATGGTTGGAAATTACTAGAATTGTAAAACAACTGTATTAAATTAAATTAAATTAAATTAAACTAGAAAAAGAAAGCATTTCCTGCAGAAAATGCGTGTGAATGCTGAAAGCGGCTGAACGCTATTGCTGAATCAATGCTGAAGGAGTTTGATTTTGTATGAAATGGTTGGAAATGACTAGAATTGTAAAACAACGGTATTAAATTAAATTAAATTAAACTAGAAAAAGAAAGCATTTCCTGCAGAAAATGCGTGTGAATGCTGAAAGCGGCTGAACGCTATTGCTGAATCAATGCTGAAGGAGTTTGATTTTGTATGAAATGGTTGGAAATTACTAGAATTGTAAAACAACTGTATTAAATTAAATTAAATTAAATTAAACTAGAAAAAGAAAGCATTTCCTGCAGAAAATGCGTGTGAATGCTGAAAGCGGCTGAACGCTATTGCTGAATCAATGCTGAAGGAGTTTGATTTTGTATGAAATGGTTGGAAATTACTAGAATTGTAAAACAACGGTATTAAATTAAATTAAATTAAACTAGAAAAAGAAAGCATTTCCTGCAGAAAATGCGTGTGAATGCTGAAAGCGGCTGAACGCTATTGCTGAATCAATGCTGAAGGAGTTTGATTTTGTATGAAATGGTTGGAAATTACTAGAATTGTAAAACAACTGTATTAAATTAAATTAAATTAAACTAGAAAAAGAAAGCATTTCCTGCAGAAAATGCGTGTGAATGCTGAAAGCGGCTGAACGCTATTGCTGAATCAATGCTGAAGGAGTTTGATTTTGTATGAAATGGTTGGAAATTACTAGAATTGTAAAACAACTGTATTAAATTAAATTAAATTAAATTAAACTAGAAAAAGAAAGCATTTCCTGCAGAAATTGCGTGTGAATGCTGAAAGCGGCTGAACGCTATTGCTGAATCAATGCTGAAGGAGTTTGATTTTGTATGAAATGGTTGGAAATGACTAGAATTGTAAAACAACGGTATTAAATTAAATTAAATTAAACTAGAAAAAGAAAGCATTTCCTGCAGAAAATGCGTGTGAATGCTGAAAGCGGCTGAACGCTATTGCTGAATCAATGCTGAAGGAGTTTGATTTTGTATGAAATGGTTGGAAATTACTAGAATTGTAAAACAACTGTATTAAATTAAATTAAATTAAATTAAATTAAACTAGAAAAAGAAAGCATTTCCTGCAGAAAATGCGTGTGAATGCTGAAAGCGGCTGAACGCTATTGCTGAATCAATGCTGAAGGAGTTTGATTTTGTATGAAATGGTTGGAAATTACTAGAATTGTAAAACAACTGTATTAAATTAAATTAAATTAAACTAGAAAAAGAAAGCATTTCTTGCAGAAAATGCGTGTGAATGCTGAAAGCAGCTGAACGCTATTGCTGAATCAATGCTGAATGAGCTGAAGAAAGTTTGTGTGTGTGTGTGTGTGTGTGTGTGTGTGTGTGTGTGTGTGTGTGTGTGTGTGTGTGTGTGTGTGTGTGTGTGTGTCACCATCTCTGTGACGTGTTGGAGTAGAACATCTGGGCGGAGATGTTTCCTCTGTGGTCGTGGTTTCCTCCAATCAGGAACCAGGGGACGGGCAGCAGGTCGGGCCCCGAGAAGACTCGCTCAAAGGTCAGCTGAAGGTCAGAGATCAAAGGTCAGACTGAGGTCAGAGGTCAGCTGAAGGTCAAAGGTCAACGACGGCCCTGACTCCGCTACCAGAGGTTAGAGGTCAACAGGTGAGTGAGTCAGGTAACGTATCATAGGGTGGGATATGTGTTACCGCTAGTTAATATATTAATAGTTTGTTATTTTGTTGCCTGTATGTGGTAGTTGTGAGTTTGTGGATGAACTAGGCAATCCAAGACTGTTTTACCCCATAGATATATAGATATTTACACCGTGTAGATGCTGCACGTGTCATATATCTCTGGTTTTAGTGTGTCCACCATCTTTATTTTTAAAGGATGTGTTTTCCACTGTTAGTCGTCGTTCACACGGGGAGAAGCACAGTGTAAGCCCCCCCCCCTCCCCCTCACCTTGAAGCGGGGGTCGTCGACGCTCTTCACCCCGTCGAAGTAGAAGTGGTCCCCCAGACTCAGCACCAGGTCCAGACCCTCGGTCCGGCTCAGTCGGTCCAGCTCTGCTGCCACGGCAACCTGGTGGGGGGACCAGTAGGGGGGGAGGGGCAGCCCCCCCCAATCGGCCAGCACCGCAAACCTCAGGGCTGCTGCACACACACACACACACACACACACACACACACACACACACACACACACACACACACACACACACACACACACACACACACACACACACAGCAGTTATTATAGCCTTAAAGGGACAACCAGGAGTTTGTATTTGGTTATAAAAAGTCTGATAATAATGTGGATGAATCTCCGTTACCACTTGTTAATGGTCCATTTTAGATAAATCTATGGTTTTGTCTCTATGGTTATTTTGTTATTATTAGTGGTGGTGGAAATGCTGGGCGAGCCGACCAGCGTTTCTTTACTTTCGGTTTCGTGGCGAGTCATGAGAATAACGCCGCCGTATGAATCTCCGTTTATGGTGGGAACTACGACGGTATGTGATCGTCTTCCAACCTCTGACTTTAATTCTTGATGAATGAAAACATTCTTGGCGAGACGTCCATCTTGTGCGTCTTCTCCGTCAAAGAATTTCACCGTGTGCGCTGAGGCTCATGGGAAATGTAGTGAAAACACTTCACCTTCCAAAACTCCTTGATGTCCCTTTAAAAGTTTAGTTAGTTTTTACTTTTATTTAGTTTTTCAGTTTAGTTTTAGTGAGTTCAACAAGTGATGAATCAGTTTTAGTTTAGTTTTTATTGTTGAGGAATTAACTAGTTTTTATTTAGTTTTAGTCTTAGTTGTAGTTTAGTTCAGTTCTTCCTGTCAGTTTTGTTTTTATTTCAGTTTACTAGATTATTGTTTCACTGCTAGTTTTAGTTTGAGTTTTAATGAACTATAACAACCCGACACAAACACACACTCGCTGAGGTTCAAAGTGAAACTGAGTCAGAGCTGCTGTGTGTGTGTGTGTGTGTGTGTGTGTGTACCTGTGTGTGTCAGGCAGCAGCAGCTCAGGTGAATCAGCAGCTGGAGGATCTTCATGCTTCAACCTGTCGACTCAAACCGTCACACACTCACTCACACACTCACACACACACACACACACTTCCTGTGTCAGACAGGAACAGGAAGTCAGGCGATCAGCTGATCAACGACTCATCAACAGGTTCAGACACACACACGTTGTGTAACCGCACACACACACACACACACACACAGACACACACAGATAAAGCATTTCAACCTTTGGCCCCAGTGTTGTTGTTGATTGGCTGCACGGCGCCGCCCCCTGCTGGTCGTCTGAGGTTCAGTTTAGTTTATTTAGATCCCTGTTGGCTTCTGCATTTACATAAGTGACAAACACAAACCATCAACAAATACATACTTATATTATATTATTATTATATTAATACATAAAAACAAAAATACATACAGAAAACACATACTTAAAGGGATAGTTCAACATTTAGTCAAATTGGCCCCTTGCCATAATCCCTATAGTCATAGCAGTAGGTTCGTTACCTTTAATTTTTGGTGCAAGCTGTTTTTAGAACGGCGGAGCAGAGCCGTGAGCTGCTCAGAGCTACGCTACGGAGGCTCATTATGGGATTTCTTGGTTTCCCTCCATCAAACTCATCAAATACACAATCCAACAACTCCACAACGCTCTGGTGGACAAGTTGTGAGCTGCACATTCACCACGCTATGAGATAATAACACAACGTTACCACACAGAGTTGTTTTAGAGGGAAATACAGAGACTGTTGATGAAAAACTGTCCCTGAAGGCAACGTGCATCAGTGGTTTTGCATGAATTTCCCTCTAAAACAACTCTGTGGTAACGTTGTGTTATTATCTCATAGCGTGGTGAATGTGCAGCTCACAACTTGTCCACCAGAGCGTTGTGGAGTTGTTGGATTGTGTATTTGATGAGTTTGATGAGGGAAACCAAGAAATCCCATAATGAGCCTCCGTAGCGTAGCTCTGAGCAGCTCACGGCTCTGCTCCGCCGTTCTAAAAACAGCTTGCACCGACAATTAAAGGTAACGAACCTACTGCTATGACTATAGGGATTATGGCAATGGGCCAGTTTGATAAGATGTTGAACTATCCCTTTAATACATACACATACAAACAAAACATCCACGACGAACACCTAACAGACACTACAGCTCCTACACTGAATCACTACACAACATTTACTGTGTTTCCTGTCACACGCTAAGACGCCAAGACCCAATTTACAGATTTATACTAAAGGTCAAAATAACGATCCAAATAATAATCTCTTAGTTTCATTTTAAAGCTAACCATGTTTCTTTGTTCAGGGTTCCTACACATTTGAAATTTCCAGATTCCATACTTTTTCCAGACCCTAATTTCCAGACTTCTCAGTTAAAAAAAATCAAATTATTTGTGATATTTGAGGAAATAGATGTGTATAATATAAAAAAAAAGCATGCAATTAATCATTTGTTTTCATTATTCTGAATGTGTCTGCCATTATGTAACCAAGTCATTTCCTGGAGATTGTAGCTAGGTATAATAGCTCATACAAAATAATGAACCCAAATAACTTCAGATAAGACCAAACCCAGAGAAGTATTAAGATAAATATATTTCCATACAATAGTTTCTATTTTCCAGACCTGGAAATGTATAAAATCAAATTCCAAACTTTTTCATACTTTCCATACATGCGTAGGAACCCTGTTTGTTGTAGCCTATAACATCATTCAGAAGGGCATCCCACTCCCTCATAGCGCTATATAAGACTGATTCCTGGGTAAAATAAAATAACCTCCAGCAGCGGGTCGAGTTTATTTTATTTTGATTATTTGGTCATCACACAGACACACACACAGATACACACACATGGACACACACTCTGACTGAATGAAGACTCGTGTTGAAAACTCGTTACTCTTCACTTTATTAATTCAGCGTTAATATAAAACCACAGTTCAGCTCCGTCGCAGCTACAGTGTGTTAGAGTGTGTGTGTGTGTCTGTGTGTGTGTGTGTGTGTGTGTGTGTGTGTGTAGGGGGGGTTTATGGCAGAAAGGGGCGGGGTCTGATGGAAGCTGTCATTACACTTTAGACCAGAACATCATCATCATCATCATCATCATCATCAAAAATATATTAAAGTTAACGGAGATTCATTCATGGAAACTTTAACGATCAGAGTCAAGAAACAATTAATCAATAATAATAATTATTAATAACTTTGATGTTTCATTCAACAAGACGCCCCGACGACTGGTGACATCATCGACAACAACCAATCAGGTCTCTGTGTCGCTGAGCTCATCGTTTATTGATTTAGTGTTTGATTATCAGTTGATCAGTTGATCAGTGACTGTAGTTCACCTGTCTTCACCTGTCCACCTGATCGATCTACAGCTTCCTGTTGGTTTGTGTGTTTGTCCTGTCGCCACGGCAACACGGAGCAACTGTAGCTTATCTTACTATTGATCAATTATCATCTGAGGATCATGTGATAGTAATAGTAATCATAGATATTTACACGTAGGCTTCTCAGCGTACGTCAACACGGCGGCCATCTTGGTGAGGGGTTTCTGACCATAGACATATAAACGTCTGACCAGCAGTCAGACCAGTCAGACCCTGTACAACACAATGGGTGTGTGTCTGAGTATGTAAGTGTATGTTTGTATCATAACTATCTGTTTATACATTTATAATAAACCAAACAGCTTGAAAATGGGTTGAATATCCGGTGAGTTGTGGTGATGTTAATGGTTGATAGACCTCTAATACAGGAAGTAGACACGGCTTCCCCCTGACCAAGATGGCCGCCGCGTTGACGTATCTTCCCAATGGACAGCAGCATCAGAGGAGGCTTCTATAGACCAGAGCGGCATTTTTATGCAAATGAGAATGACTGATGCATCCTGGGTAATTTAGGGGCAGCGCCCGGCATTTTTACATTGCACTCAGTGGCTTTTTGTGTTTTGATGGAGCGTAGACTAACTAACAATCAGTTTGAATGTTTTATTTTGTGTTTCTTTTGTAGCACTATGTCTCATAATTATTCTGACACCCTCTTTGAAACCCACCGTTCACGCTATCTTGAAAAATGACAATGAATGAATCTAGCGGTATGCTCCTTTAGCCTCCCACAGTGATCAATGACTCCACACAGTGGCCAGAAATGTCTGACCCAGACATCTACACGTATGTGGTGGAATCACCGGGAGGTTTTGGCTCAGTGTTGTCTGTAAACAGCCTGTTAATAGACAACTTGTTGTTAGTAGTTAGTTAGTTTGTCAAGCCAGTTAGGCTGAACTTTTCAATGGAGGGATGCCGGGCGCTGCCCCTAAATTACCCAGGATGCATCAGTCATTCTCATTTGCATAAAAATGCCGCTCTGGTCTATGGTTGATAGACCTCTAATACAGGAAGTAGACACGGCTTCCTCCTGACCAAGATGGCCGCCGCGTTGACGCATCGTTCCAATGGACAGCAGCGTCAGAGTCTTCTACGTGTTTATATCCGTAGATATCTACACATAGAAGACTCTGATGCTGCTGTCCATTGGAACGATGCGTCAACGCGGCGGCCATCTTGAGAAGGAGGAAGTGTATATATGTATCTATGCGTTTTTGTTTTACCTCGTACTGCCGTTTGTGACATTCATGACGTCATCTGCGTTTTTACCATAGATAATATATATATACAAGGAACTCCTTCTCAAGATGGCCGCTGCGTTGACGCAGCGTCAGAGGCGGCAGCTACGTGTTTATATCTATGAATAGTAATGAGATGATGTCATCGATGTGTCCTGATTGGCTGACAGATGTTTGACGAGTAGAGCAGGAGCTATGATGTCACACACTCAGACAACAAACTGGGTGACATCACCGTGACATCACCGTGACATCATGTCGGCCACATAGATTCCAGATGTTGTGATTCAATCATTAGCTCATTTACATAAAAAACAGTGACACACAATTAATTAAAAATATTATTTCTAGGGTCGAACTTCCGTCTCGAGTGCAAAACAATTAATGGACTGGGTTCTTCAGAGCAATGCATTCTGGGATCTTCAGAGCAGTGCATTCTGGGATCTTCAGAGCAGTGCATTCTGGGAGGACGGCCGGCGGCTCAGGAGCCGAACTCCACCGTCTCCTCGGTGATCGGCTTGAACTCGTAGTTTCCTCTGCCGTCCATGTGCAGGTAGAACTGATGCAGAGAGACACACAATGTTAGAGAGGACACACACACACACACACACACACACAGACACACACACAGACACACACACAGACACACACACAGACACACACACAGACACACACACACACACACACACACACACACACACACACACACACACACACACACACACACACACACACACACACACACACACACACACACACACACACACACACACACACACACACACACACACAGACACACAGAGACACACACACACACACGCTGTGTCCTAACCCCCTCCTCTCTATCTAGTGACCAGTTGTTGTAGTGGTGTCTGAATGTCTAGTGATCATTAATGTTCACTATATAGTGACTGAATCTATCCCATAATTCACCGCGAAATGTAGTGAACATCCGATGGTCACTAACCGGAGCAAGATATCCCATCATGCATTGCGGTCACGGATCGCTGTTACCACAGCGGCCCAGAGCGACCGGTGTAGCTACCAAATAAATGAAGTAGTGACCGGTGTAGCTACCAAATAAATGCAGTAGTGACCGGTGTAGCTACCAAATAAATGAAGTAGTGACCGGTGTAGCTACCAAATAAATGAAGTAGTGACCGGTGTAGCTACCAAATAAATGAAGTAGTGACCGGTGTAGCTACCAAATAAATGCAGTAGCGACCGGTGTAGCTACCAAATAAATGAAGTAGTGACCGGTGTAGCTACCAAATAAATGAAGTAGTGACCGGTGTAACTACCAAATAAATGAAGTAGTGACCGGTGTAGCTACCAAATAAATGAAGTAGTGACCGGTGTAGCTACCAAATAAATGCAAGTAGTGACCGGTGTAGCTACCAAATAAATGCAGTAGTGACCGGTGTAGCTACCAAATAAATGCAGTAGTGACCGGTGTAGCTACCAAATAAATGCAGTAGTGACCGGTGTAGCTACCAAATAAATGCAGTAGTGACCGGTGTAGCTACCAAATAAATGCAGTAGTGACCGGTGTAGCTACCAAATAAATGAAGTAGTGACCGGTGTAGCTACCAAATAAATGCAGTAGTGCAGCAGCCTCAATAAATATGTCCAGCTGCCAGAGTTGTCCGGTCGCGGCTTCCACAGACTCCCACAACAAACGTCAAAGCAAATTTCCTAACAAGCGTTATAAACTGACCACAGACTCTAATTTCTGTTAGCCCGTCTATGAGGTTTTACATTAACGTTAGCATTAAGCTAGTGGACTTTATGCTTAGTTGTGACACTGGGCTGTGTGTGTTTTGAACGTTGTTTCGAACTATGTGGGTTTGATTGAACATCTTTGATACTTAAATATATATATTACAACTTAATATATTGCTTTACTTCTCTTTTTATGTTGGTACCTATACACCCGTAGGTCTATGCTACACCGGCCGTTACCATGGTTGTATCCATGGTAACTACACCAGCCATAGTGTCTGAAAGTGTTTTTTATTGGACCAGTGAGTCACTATATTGAATTCACTATATAGTGAGTAGGGAGGAGGTTTAGGACACAGTCACAGACACACACACACAGACACACACTCCTCTCACCTCATGGTGCTTCCACAGCGACTTTCTGTGCGACACTGTGAACAAGGAGATGCCCACCTGTCAACAGAAAACCAGTTAGTACACACTGTTGTGTAGTTGTAGTTGTGCGTCTGACCGTTCTACAGTGGCTGTAGATGTAGTTGTGTAGTAGTTGTGTAGTTGTAGTTGTGTGACTAACCGTTCTACAGTGGCTGTAGATGTAATCCTCCACGTCCACGCTCACTGCACTGGTGCACTCGTCCAATATGGCAAACTGAGGTTTGTGGTAGAACAGCCGGGCCATCTACACACAGACACACACACACACACACAGACACACACACACACAGACACACACAGACACACACACACAGACACACACACCATGTATGTATTGCGAGTCCAAAGCAGCTGATACGACGTTCCCTTCCGGGACAAACAAAGTTTATTTGATTTGATTTGATTTGACCATCTTCATCATCACTACTCGATAACTACCCGGTCGTGTGTGTTGTGTGTGTGTGTGTGTGTGTGTTGTGTGTGTGTGTTGTGTGTGTGTGTGTGTTGTGTGTGTGTCTGTGTGTGTGTCTTACAGCCATCCTCTGCTTCTCTCCTCCACTCAGCACGTCCATCCAGTCCTGCACCGTGTCCCAGCTTCCCTCTCGGTCCAGGATGTGGCCCAGCTGCACGTTGTCCAGGTACTGCTTCAACACCTGCACACACACACACACACACATTACAGACACACAACACACACACACACAGAGCACTGGAGCTGAGGTGTGTGTCTGTGTGTGTGTGTACCTGGTCGGAGATGCCCTTCCTCCTCTGCTCCTCACAGGTGTCGGGGTAAATCACCTGGTCCCTCAGGGAGCCCAGGGTCATGTAGGGTCTCTGCAGAGGTCAGAGGTCAGAGGTCAAGGCAGTTGTATTAGTATAGCCCGTTTCTACCACCAGTTTGTCTCAAAGGGCTTTACATCCCATAATAACAACATCCTCTGCCCTTAGACAGGGGGATGGCAGACTGGTTCATAGGAAGGGAGGGCAGTTGTCACTAACCATGTTACTGCTAACAAACCACCACATAAGGGGGCGTGGCCTACAGAGCGTTTGGGGGCGTGGCCTACAGAGCGTTTACCTGTGGGACGTAGAAGAGCTTCCCTCTCTCAGGCTTGGTCAGGGTTCCTCCAAACAGAGGCCACAGCTGCACACACACACACACACACACACACAGGACTCATGTTAACACACACACCAACATGTTCATCTACAGGTGTGTGGTGTGTCCAGGTGAGCTGGTTCTCACCTCTCCCAGGACTCTGAACAGGGAACTCTTCCCACAGCCGTTTGGACCACAGACCAGGACGTTGGTGCCGGACCGAACCTGCACACACACACACACACACACACACAAGGTGAAGGAGACACATGAACACACACACCTGGCTACACAACCTCAGGCCTCGTCCACCCGGAAACGAAGCTTCACCCAAAACAAACTTTTTCTTGTTCGTTTTGAAAAAGTTTCCTGTAAACAGCGTTTATAGAAATATCTGTGTCCACTCTGATCCACTGAAAACGACTCTAAAAGCTGCAGTACGTCCACCAGGCCTGAGTGTGGCGCTGTAACGCTGCAGTACATCCACCAGGCCTGTGGTTGTCCAATAAATAAGCAACATATTAGTTGCTGTGTTTTTATTGAGTGTATGTAAAGTGATGAGCCCTGTCAAAGACAAATTTCTGCTACCCTTTGGGGCAGACAATAAATTATCTATCTATCTATCTATCTATCTATCTATCTATCTATCTATCTATCTATCTATCTATCTATCTATCTATCTATCTATCTATCTATCTATCTATCTATCTATCTATCTATCTATCTATCTATCTATCTAGTCAGAACAGAAGTTTGACTCTGTGTGAATATTTTTAAAAGCAGTTACTGTGATATGTAGCCAGAAAATAATGAACACTTTTCACATAAACTCCACTGTGTCCAAAATACGTTTGTTAACAAAATAAACCAACATGAGAATAATCTAGCATTAAATATAACTATTACACAGAAATTTAGGATTTTCGACAACACGTAGTGTTTTTAGTCCTAACTAAGAGCCAATCAGCTCATGATCCGGCGCGTTTCCCATCATGCCCTGGGGCTGCAGTCGGTGGAGAGCAACTGGCTCTAAAAGCTGCGGCGCCTTGATCTCTGAGGTCGTCGTTGCCGTCGCGTATCGGCAGCAACGCCCCTGTATCCATGGTGACGGGCTCTAAGTGAACTGGTCTCTACGTAGAACTGAGCCTGCTGCTGATGAAGAGGAAGATGAAGATGAAGATGAAGAGGAAGATGGAGCTCTACCTCGAAGCTGAGGTCTCTGATGAGGACGTCCCCGTTGGGCGTGGCCAGAGGGGTGTGGTCGAACCTGAGCAGCAACAACAACAACAACAACGAGGTCAGAGGTCAGAGAGATGATTGACAGCTGCAGCGGCCAATCAGAGCGGAGACTGACAGCTGCAGCGGCCAATCAGAGCGGAGACTGACAGCTGCAGCGGCCAATCAGAGCGGAGACTCACTTGATGACGTTGTCTCTGTTGATGACGTGACCCGAGCCAGGAACCAGCTTCTCCGCCGAGTCCGACTCTATACACACACACACACACACACACACACACACACACACACACACACACACACACACACACACACACACACACACACACACACACACACACAGACACAGACACACACACACACACACACACACACACACACACACACACAGCGTCACATGTCAGAGCTTATAGCAACATATTTTGGTTCCACTTGTGTTGTGCAGCTTTTGTTGTTGCAGCTGCTTTGCTTTGGCCTCAGTAGCTGCAGCTTCCTGTTGTCAGTGAGAGTTGAACATCTCTGCTCTACGAAGGCAACGTGCATCAGTATCTGTAAAAATACCAAACTGAGAAAAACTGCTGTTTGTGTTTTTCATCGTCAGGTTGAAGCATCAAATGATGAATAACAACCAACCAAGTCTAGAACTGATTAGATAAAGGTGGACTGAATTAAATGTGTTTTGTAGTTTTTCTTTCTGACCAGTTTTGACCGTTTTATGGCAGATACTGATAAACTTTGCCTTGGTTTTACTCCAGTGGAATCATAGATTAATTATGGGATGTAGGGAGTACAGTAACTCTTTGCAGATACTGCACGTTGCCTTGGTTTCACAGAGCTTTTTTTTGGATGGACAGCAAAATAAAAAGTCCAATAACTCTTTTTAGACATTTTAGCAGAACTGATATCAGATTCTACCAGATTGAAGAGAAGATGCCTTTACACTTTGGATTGGTCAAGAGAAAGATTTCTCTCTGAGCTCACAGACGTCAGCAGCTCTGACTGTGTAGTCTAGTGAGGAGAATCCTACCAGCGTGTTCTGATGTAGAACTGTACGTACCCTTGTCCTGCTGCGACACCATGGTGCGCTCGTACTTCCCAGCATTCAGCTCTTTCAGGACTTTCATGAGCTCAGTGATCCGAGCCGTGAACCTGAGACGACACGCGACAGGTCAGAGGTCAAAGGTCAAATCACGTCAGATCAAAAAACAAAACAAAACAAAAACAGGATATACAGGAAGTAAGATAACCTAGGACTTTAGGTGGAGAAGGGGGAGGAGTTAATGAGCTGATGCTTCTTCCTGTTCCTTTTCACACATACAAGGTTTTTATCCACTAGTGCTTCAAGGGGGGCGGGACTAGATAAGCTTTAGCTTCTCCCACTTTCCCTGTCGGACATGTGGATTGTATTATTTGAACTAAGATGAAGTGTGATGATGATGATTTAAATTGACATGCCCGAAATAAACAAATTGATTGATTGAAGTGTAATATGTTATTCACATGTTTGAAATAAAGTATTCATTCATTCATTCATTCATTCAGTTCTGGGGTCAGATGACATCATCGTCGTCATGGTGACGGTGAACTCACCCTGACAGACGAGTCATCTCCCGTCCAGCCAGGACGATGCGGCCCAGAGCCTGAGACATCCGGAGCAGCATCCGTCCACTCTGGTAGTAGTCCTGAGGAGCAGCGCTCACTTTAATACACTTACTATAATAATAATAATACTCTGGTAGTAGTCCTGTAGAGCAGCGTCACTTTAATACACTTACTAGACTAATACTTGTACTTTTACTCTAGGAAGGCTGAAAAGTACTGGTTACTTTCAGGTCTTTGTCTAAAATCCTATTGGACAGCAGCTGTGTTTGTCAGAGAAGGAAACCCTAACCCCTAAAAGCAGCACATCAGTGCAGCTGCTTTCAAAGAGTTCATTCTCACTAACAGTTAAAAGCTCCTTACATTCATTTACAAACTATTAGAGTCATTCACTGATGTGGAGAATAAGACATTTACTCTGACTCTCACTTTGACTTAAAGGGACAACCAGGAGTTTTGGAAAGCAAAGTGTTTTCATACTACATTTACCATGAGCCTCCGCGCGCACCGTGAAATTCTTGGACCGGCGCAAGACGGATGCGCATCGCGTCGCTAGAAACGCATCAAACACGTTAACGCATATACGACGACATCGCCCCGTGGTGTCCAACAACTTCTGCTGCTGCTTTTAAAACTACACTGATGGTAGTTTCTTGTTTTTTATAACAGCTGCCAGTTGTCAAGTTGTTTTCCTCTAGAACTAATAAATGTTACTATAAAACTCCTCATGCTCCTGGTTTATATCTCACTTTACTGACAGAACACGGTCTTTAGTTTTACATTCAGTTAGTGTGATACACCCCTACTCACAGGTGAACCTCAGGTGTGTGTGTAGGTGTGTGTGTGTGTGTGTGTGTGTGTGTGTGTGTACCTCCAGCAGCTCAGAGTGTGTGTGAGTGTGTGTGTGTGTGTGTGTGTACCTCCAGCAGCTCAGAGTGTGTGTGTGTGTGTGTGTGTACCTCCAGCAGCTCAGAGTGTGTGTGTGTGTGTGTGTGTGTGTGTGTGTGTGTGTGTGTGTGTGTGTGTGTGTGTGTGTGTGTGTGTGTGTACCTCCAGCAGCTCAGAGTGTGTGCTGTGCAGGTGTCGGGGGTGGTTCACGTTGAGGAACGGCCGGCTGACGACCAGGTAGCCGACCACGGTGGCCAAGTCTGAGAGAGAGGACACACAACAAGGTTAACACAAGGTCAACACAACCTCAACACAACTCTGTCTGTGTTAGATAGATAGATCTTTATTCATCCTGAAGAAAAGTTTTCGGCCAGGCCGCTCCAGAGGAAAGTTAGGGAAAATAAATAGAATACAAAGAGGAAAATATATGATCAAATATATCCTGCAATGTCCAGACAACGAATATACACGACAAAGGAGCAACCGAGAGATACAGTAAAATACAGTGCAACATTCATTTAAAGTGATGTTGTGTGTCTGTTTGTGTGTTTGACTGATGAACGTCCACTCACACTTGGCGATGATGCTGTCGACGAAGCCCATGGAGAAACGGAAGTAGATGAAGTTGTGTAGATGATCCACCTGCAGCACAACGACACACAACGACACACAACGACGCACAACGACACACAACCACACACACTTCAGTCTGAGCATCACACACTGGAAAACTCTGCTCCTTTCACAATAAAAGTCGACACTTCTGCTCCTTTCACAATAAAAGTCTGACTCTTCTGCTCCTTTCACAATAAAAGTCGACACTTCTGCTCCTTTCACAATAAAAGTCTGACTCTTCTGCTCCTTTCACAATAAAAGTCGACACTTCTGCTCCTTTCACAATAAAAGTCTGACTCTTCTGCTCCTTTCACAATAAAAGTCTGACTCTTCTGCTCCTTTCACAATAAAAGTCGACACTTCTGCTCCTTTCACAATAAAAGTCTGACCAGCGTCTCACCAGCTTCTTGAAGGTGGAGTGAATCGTCTGTTTCTCCCTCGTGTTCCCGTTGTAGAAGGCGATCTCTTCACTGAGGAGGAGGAGGGGGGGGGGGGGGGGGTCAGTCATGTGACCGTGAACACACAGTGTGACCTGCTACAGGTGTGTTACCGTGGTTACGTGTGTTACCTGTTGGTGATGAGGCGGGAGTTGACGTAGCGGTACTCGCCCTCGTAGCGCTGCTCCGTCACCGTCATCTTCCCGATCGGCCGCCGCAGTCGGGTCAGGAACAGACCTGAGATCAGCAGGTAGGCCATCATGACGGCCGGGCCCTGAGGGGGGGAGGGGGGGTGACATCACTTCCTGTTTCACACACACACAACAATGATGGTGATGATGATGGTGGTGGTGGTTCTTACCTGAGCTCCGATGGCGCTGGCCAGCTTGAAGATGTAGAGACCGATGTCCAACAGCGGCTGAGGACAGAGACACAAACGTTAGGACAGTTTACACATGGACGCCTCGCGGCTCAACGCCTCGCGGCTCAACGCCACCACATAGGAGGAAGAGTCGGTACCTTGCTGAGGTTGGAGTAGAGGTCGACCACGCTGTTACAGAACTTCTCCACGTCCTGCGTCAGCAGCTGGTCGGCGTTGGCGATCCGGTTGTCAAGGTTACCCATCTTGTAGTAGGTGAAACCCCTAAAGAACCAGAACCAGAACCATCAGAGACCAGGACCTGGTCCTCCATCTCTCTGCACCAACCGCCGCCTGCATCGCCCCCTACCCCCCCTTCCCCTGCTGTTAGACCGGCCTGTCCTCCCTTCCCATGAACCAGTCTGCCATCCAGTCCTCCCATTAAGCTGGTCTGCCCTCTCTTCCTATGAACCAGTCTGCCATCCAGTCCTCCCATTAAGCTGGTCTGTCCTCTCTTCCTATGAACCAGTCTGCCATCCAGTCCTCCCATTAAGCTGGTCTGTCCTCCCTTCCCATGGACCAGTCTGCCATCCAGTCCTCCCATTAAGCTGGTCTGTCCTCTCTATGAACCAGTCTGCCATCCAGTCCTCCCATTAAGCTGGTCTGTCCTCTCTATGAACCAGTCTGCCATCCAGTCCTCCCATTAAGCTGGTCTGTCCTCCCTTCCCATGAACCAGTCTGCCATCCAGTCCTCCCATTAAGCTGGTCTGTCCTCCCTTCCCATGAACCAGTCTGCCATCCAGTCCTCCCATTAAGCTGGTCTGTCCTCCCTTCCCATGAACCAGTCTGCCATCCAGTCCTCCCATTAAGCTGGTCTGTCCTCTCTTCCCATGAACCAGTCTGCCATCCAGTCCTCCCATTAAGCTGGTCTGTCCTCCCTTCCCATGAACCAGTCTGCCATCCAGTCCTCCCATTAAGCTGGTCTGTCCTCCCTTCCCATGAACCAGTCTGCCATCCAGTCCTCCCATTAAGCTGGTCTGTCCTCTCTTCCCATGAACCAGTCTGCCATCCAGTCCTCCCAGTGTGTGTGTGTGTGTGTGTGTGTGTGTGTGTGTGTGTGTGTGTGTGTGTGTGTGTGTGTGTGTGTGTGTGTGTGTGTGTGTGTTACTTACTGCAGGTACTGGTCGTACAAACTCTTTGTGAGTCGCTCACGAAACCTCAACTTCAGCTCGTTCAGACCCAGTTTCAGGAAGTTGTTCACCAAGGCGATCTGCAGCAGCCAGTCAACAACAACACTCCGTCAGTCAACAACAACAACAACAGTCAACAACAACAGTGAGTTAGTCAGTCAACAACAACAACAGCAGCACCATGATGATATTAGTTCGTGCACATGCAGAGCTTCAGAGCTTCAGGGCGGATTCACACCAGGACGTTCGATGCTTCAGCTGCTTTGGTGCAGATTGATTTATTTTTACTTGGTGACGTTTTTATTCACGTTGCTTTGTTTTGTAGTTTTTTCTTTTTCTTTCTTTTTTACAAGGGACCAACATTGTAAACAACAGCACGTGTGTCCCACAGTCGCTCTGTCATTGGATAAAACTTTTCAGCAGGATTTTGCATAAAGAGCAACAATGGAGGTCCTGCATGTGTTTCTGGCTGCTCTTTTAATCTGGTATTTCCAGTCGCACCTGTCGCTCATGTTAATGAGATTAAACTGGTGTTTGTCCAGGTGAGATTATACAGGTGAGACTGTGGTGAGACTGTCCAGATGAGACTGTCCAGCTGAGACTGTCCAGGTGAGACATCGTCAAGGACCAATCAGCGGCTACGGAGCAGAACAGCTCTTCATTACCTCATCACCACCAAGGAAAACGTCTGTTTCTAGTGACCTGAACGGCCTGGTGGGAAAATGCCCTGAGTGAGAATCAAAGGAATTAAAGAAACTTGAAGCTTCAGGCTGAAGACGATCTGAGTGTCACATTATCAATCAGCACTAATCAATAATAATAATAATAATAATGATTAATTGATCCTGTTGATTAGTTTGACCCTCAGACGACCTTCAGCCTTCAGTCGTGTGAATGTTTCACTGCATGAGATGATTCAGAGTTAATTAGAAGATGTAATAAAGCAGTCAGGTCTCCTCTGTACTCTGCAGTAACTACTAATATAACAATAATAATAATAACGACATCAATAATTAAGATAGATCGGACTTAACAAAGAGTCGATGAGGGAATCAGACTTACAAGTGGCATGAATCTGATAAAGCTGAACAAGTAGATCTTGAAATCTTTTGTGGAGCGACCGATAATTGCACTGAAACCACAACATGCACAGAGGTGAGCCAACAACACAGCAGGTTGGGGGGGGGGGGGGCAGGGGGGGGGCAGAGGGACTTCAGCAACTACAGGATACAAGCAACAACCCCCCCCCCCCCCCCCCCCCAACACACACAGCTTCACAGCTCCAGCCCTGACGACCCACAGTGACCTCACGGGACAAACTGGTCAAACAGACAGCAGCTTCAGTCAGAGGAAGGGTTAATAATAAGAAGAATAATAAACTAATAATAGTAATAAATAACAGTTATGATTCATCAATAAGTTAATCAACTTTCTGTCTCATGTTACAACAGATTATAATCTAATAAACTGAACTATCGACCCTGTCTGACTGTGTGTACCTTTGTGTAACATATATTGTTGCACTGTGCCTTTATGCATAACTCTTCTTTATGGGTGGTTTACTCTTCACCTACTGCTCTGTCCTTGGGTGTGTGTGTGTGTGTATGTGTGTAGTATCTAACCTTGGGTGTGTGTAGTTAGATATTCTACCAAGGTCAGACAGTCCCAGTTAATGAGCCACTGACCTTTAACCCCACCCGGTTGCCCCACCCGGTTGCCCCACACACCTGAGCATCGTCATCGTCCCTTTAACCTCCACTCTGAGCTGTTGTAACTCTGGTCCAGTTGGACTTGTCATTATTTCACTATTAATACTTGAAGTGAACACAGACCCTGATCAATCATTAACTCCATTAACCTCTGGTCACCGTGGCGACAGATAACAGCTGTTCAACAGACAGAGGTTGGTTGTTTGATTCTTGTTATAGAGGCCGAAGCGGAAGCAGGAAGTAACGTCGCCATGGGACCTCAACTCTAAAAAAGTCTCCATACAAATGAACGGGACTCCAAGATTTATTTTGTGATCAGATTGAATTGTGCCATGAGAAAACTCTCTGTCCTCTCCCTTTAAAACATCACGTTTCATGAAGAGAAACCAGCTGTTTGTTGTAAAACGGCAACAGAAGAATGTATTTAGTGTGAAGACGCTCTAGGACTACAGGTCTGTGGTGTGTCCCAAATCGCGCAAATTTGTGCACGGCACAAGGCAGTGCACTGCTTTACAGTGTGCGATTTGAGACACAGCACTGGTGTCACCAACTGACACGGGAAAGGAAGGACGCCATGTGGTCGCCATGGTGATGTCACTACGCGACCTGTAGTCGTTCTGGTTACGGACTCTTCAGAGTTTTATTCTACAATAGTTTTACAACAAACTGCTGATTTCTCTTCATGAAACGTGATGTTTTAAAGGTAGAGGACAGAGTTTTTTCTCATGGCGCAATTCAATCAGATCACGAAATAAAACTTTCACTCCTGTTCATTTGTATGGAGACTTTTTCCGAGTTGAGGTCCCATGGGGCCGTTACTTCCTGCTTCCGCTTCGGCCTCTATAAAGCCACAGATCAGAATGAAGCAGCGCAGATGGAGAAGCCACAACAGACCGGACCGGACTGGACTGGGCCAGTCCAGAGCAGAACACACTCACACAGCCAGATGTTAAACACAGTTAAAGGTTGATGGTGTATTCAGCCGGTTGGGGGGTTTGGGGGGTTTGGGGGGTATAGGGGGTATAGGGGGTATGGGGGGGTTGGGGGGTTCAGGGGACAGTTACCCCGGGGATGACTGATATGTAGGAGTAAAAGTGCTTCTTGAACAGAGTCATGTCTCTGCTGATTATACCGCTGTGGAGGACCAGAACACAGCGTCAGTCACACAGCAATGCATCATGGGACAGTTATTACATCACATCAACAGGGCTCCTACACACACTCATTCCAGACCATAATTTACTGACTTCTCCTTTAAAGAAAATCAAATCATTTGTGACATTTGAGTAACTAGATGTGTTTCATGTAAATAAATTATGTAATTAAAGCAGATATCAGTGGAATGTTTTTGTTAATATAAGTCCTAAATAGTCCTATTTTCCGTCAGCAATCACTTACATGAAGTATTTCAGCCTAAACACGAGTCTCTCCGTCACTCTGCTCTGCTGTAACCCGAGGAGAAAATTTTCCTTGTGGGATACAAGTGTTATCCAATGAGGAGAGAGAACGGCATGAAGGGCTGTGTGTGCAGCCAAGGGATGCGCGTGAATGTGGTGACGTAGCACGAGGACCAATTGATGCCTGACAAGGGCGGGGGCTGCTAACTCATGGTGCGTTCAAAGAAACTCGTACTTTGTGTTTTTCCTTCCTGTGAAGTCATACCAGTTCGATCTGCTACGAGTTCACGGGTCGGAAGTTACGAGTGGCCGTTATAGGGAACTTTCACAGACAACAGGATGGTAAAAACACGAGCTACGGGTTACCTGGAACGCTACCAAGTCGTAGTTGTGACTTGAAGCTGTAACTTACGGTTTCAAAAGCCTGCCTTGAACGCAGCATTAGCCGAAACGGCCGTGAAGCTGATATCTGCTTTAATGGTTTGTTCCATCCTTGTGTAGGAACCCTGTGTTAAAGGGATAGTATCATTTTTTTAAAGTGGGGTTGTATGATCTCCAAATAGCCCCTAAGTACTTTAATTGCAGTAGAAGACTCTCTGCACTCCTCCCGTTAGCAACGCCAGCCCATAATAGCCCTGCCCAGAGATTTACAACATACAGTGTTGTGAACAGACCCAAAGAAACGGCCTATTTTCATGGCCTAAAAGAGGTTTTACCTGAAAAAAACAACATACCAACTGCTGATCGGCGGGCGCTAACCCTGGGCGGAGGGATACGTTAACCCTGGGCGGAGGGATACGTGAGGTGGTTCGGTCCAAATAAAAACTGTGTTTTTCCTGGAAAAAATTATATTATAGCGAACAATGGAACTGTGTATTTTTTTTTCAGGTAAAACCTCTTTTAGGCCGTGAAAATAGGCCGTTTCTTTGGGTCTGTTCACAACACTGTATGTTGTAAATCTCTGGGCAGGGCTATTATGGGCTGGCGTTGCTAACGGGAGGAGTGCAGAGAGTCTTCTACTGCAATTAAAGTACTTAGGGGCTATTTGGAGATCATACAACCCCACTTTAAAAAAATGATACTATCCCTTTAAGAACATGATACGTGGTCATCGCCGCCATCTTGGCTCCGCCCTCGACTCAGTTCATCCAAACACGGTCAAAGAGGCGGGGCCAGTGGAGGAAGCCCCGCCCCCTCAGCGCTCCACACCTGTAAAGGGGCGGGGCCAGTGGAGGAAGCCCCGCCCCCTCTGCGCTCCACACCTGTAAAGGGGTGGGGCCAGTGGAGGAAGCCCCGCCCCCTCAGCGCTCCACACCTGTAAAGGGGCGTGGCCAGCGAAGGAAGCCCCGCCCACTCAGCTCAAAGGGGCGGGGCCAGTGGGGGAAGCCCCGCCCCCTCTGCGCAGGTCAAAGGGGCGGGGGCCAGAGGAGGAAGCCCCGCCCCCTCAGCACCTGTACTGGTGGATGAAGAGTCAACAGGTGAGTTGTGTCAACAGGAAGTGACCAGTAAACAACACTCACCTTTCTATCATGGTTCCGTTCTGGATCATCCACACGTCACAGTACGTCCTGGCCACCAGCATGGCTGCTATCAGCAGCAGGTAGCCCGTCTGTAACCAGGACAACCAGAGGGGGGAGGAGTCAGATCAGAGGGGAGGGGTCAGTTCAGGGGGGAGGGGTCAGTTCAGAGGGGGGAGGAGTCAGTTCAGAGGGGGGAGGAGTCAGTTCAGAGGGGAGGGGTCAGTTCAGGGGGGAGGGGTCAGTTCAGAGGGGGGAGGAGTCAGTTCAGAGGGGGGAGGAGTCAGTTCAGAGGGGAGGGGTCAGTTCAGGGGGGAGGGGTCAGTTCAGAGGGGGGAGGAGTCAGTTCAGAGGGGGGAGGAGTCAGTTCAGGGGGGAGGAGTCAGCTCAGAGGGGAGGAGTCAGATCAGAGGGGAGGAGTCAGATCAGAGGGGAGGAGTCAGTTCAGAGGGGGGAGGAGTCAGATCAGAGGGGGGAGGAGTCAGCTCAGAGGGGAGGAGTCAGTTCAGAGGGGGGAGGAGTCAGCTCAGAGGGGAGGAGTCAGATCAGAGGGGAGGAGTCAGCTCAGAGGGGGGAGGAGTCAGATCAGAGGGGGGAGGAGTCAGATCAGAGGGGGGAGGAGTCAGCTCAGAGGGGAGGAGTCAGTTCAGAGGGGGGAGGAGTCAGCTCAGAGGGGAGGAGTCAGATCAGAGGGGAGGAGTCAGATCAGAGGGGGGAGGAGTCAGCTCAGAGGGGAGGAGTCAGATCAGAGGGGAGGAGTCAGCTCAGAGTTAAGCTTCAGCTCCAGTAGAAGCTTCAGCTTAAAGACCCACTCCCATGAAAATCGTGTTTTTTGAGCTTTTCACATGTTCCTGTGGCATTCTTCTTGTGTTAGAGCTCATAGTAGCAGAACAGGAAGTGCAAAACTGCATTTCTGAGTTTTTCTGCCTTCAAACTGCTGTGAACCAACGGCAGACTCAAACTGGCCGTTTCAGGGAGACTGGAGTTGACATGTCACAGCTCCAGGGGAGGGCACTAGTGCTACAAGCTCCCGCCCCGCTCTGCATCTGGCTCAGGTATAGCTCACCTGGTAGAGCAGCTTGGCAGCTCGGTGTAGCTGTTAAGGTATAACAGGTATAGCTCACCTGGTAGAGCAGCTTGCACCGTGAGCAAGGACTATGTTCCAGTCTGGGATCGAATCCCAGTGTGGAGTTTTACTCTAAACGCGCTGAATCTGTAATTGTACAATGTCCAGCTGTCAGCAACCGGGGGGTGGGGTGGGGTGGGAGGAGGTGGCTGGGCGGGTGCAGAGCAGCGCAGTCTCCGCCCACCCTCCAGAGGTGCATGACTAATGAGCTGGTTTTAAAATGACCAAAACGGGTCGAGGGAGGGAGGGGGACTTTAAGTTGAAGCTTCTATTAAACTGAAGCTTCTACATCAGACCGGTCCGGTCCTCTCAGACCGGTCCGGTCCTCTCAGACCGGTCCGGTCCTCTCCGGGTCTCACCTCCTTGCAGAAGAGTCGAGGGACCATGATCCGTACGATCCGGAGGATTCTGAGGAAGAAGACTTTGTCCACGGCTGCTCGGTCTTTTCTGCCTCCATCTTTCTGCAACAACAACAACAACAACAACAACAACACGTCAGTGATTCTACTGGAACTGAAACTGAAGCTTCTGTTAAACTGAAACTCAGAGCCAAGGTGACCTACCTCAGTGTTCAGCACCAGGTCTGAACCTCCTTTCCTGCTGCAGAGAGACACACATCAGAAACTCAGTGTTACAACACACACACACTAATAACCAACACTTGTCAGTGTGAAACCTGTGTAAATATCATTTTACTGAATAACTTGTTCTATGACATGTTACTATATATATATAATATTATGAGGCCAGTATATCGATGACAAATGGTTGAAACGTCGATGATTTTAAATATTTGGGCTCAGACATCGACAGTAGTTTTACCTTCCAAACTAATACAGATCATGTTTTTATAAAACGTTCACAACGCCTCCACCTGCTACACAAGCTGAACAGTTCTGGAGTGAGTCAGAGTATTTTAGAAACGGTGTACTAGAGCCTGGTGGAAAGTATCTTATCAGTTAATATGATCATGTGGTACAGAAACCTGAATATTAAAGGAGAAACAAACTGCAGAGAATAGTGAACATGACCTCTAAGATATGAGGGAAGCCACAGAAACATCTGAGCTCTCTATGATGAATTCATTAGAAGTAAAGCTGAGAAGATAATTAATGACTCCTCTCGTCCCATGTACAGAGAGTTGGAGCTGTTGCCTTCAGGGAAGCGGTTTAGACGACCGATGACAAGGAAGAACCTGTACAGAAGCCGTCAGTGCAATAAATAAGATCAGAACGCGGTAGCTAGGTAGCGAGGTAGCGAGGGGTTTTCCCCTCGCTACCGTTGCGCGATTTGGGACACACCACAGATCTGTAGTCCTAGAGCGTCTTCACACTAAACACATTCTTCTGTTGCCGTTTTACAACAAACTGGTTTTCCGTACTGTGCTGTGCTTTATGAAATTATGAAATGCTGTACTTGAATGTGTGATGTGTGAAGTACAGTTACTGCCATAGGCTATTTTTATATATTTTTTTATATATTTTCTATCCTTGAAATGTTTTTTGTTGTGTTACTATGTGTTCTGATGTTGTGAGACGTCTGTGGTGGTGAAACCAAAGAGGAATGTCCGTTAGAGCCAGAGATGTTCAGTCTACCAGGAGAGATGCAGGTCAGATCAAAGATCCATGTTACTGATCCAGAACCAGCCACGATGACTGAAGCTGCAGCTCTACAACACTTAGAACAGGTGGAGCTGTATTATTATTATTATTAGTATGTGGATGGTGGAGGAATGTGGGTTATTATGGGTTATTATAAGACTGTTGTGTTTCTCTGTGACTGATTCTGTATTGATGGGATTCCCTTTGGTACAAATATCCATGTGATTTACCGTTATGATATTTATATTGCATTCTCTCTATTTCTATTTTAATTCACAGGGTCCTAGGCTACATGTCAGGGAATGTTTCGTTTGGTGGAAAAATGAAAATATCTAAATAAAAAGTAAAAAAAAAAAAAAAACGTGTTATAACAACATATGATATAATAACATGTGTTAATAATAACAACATGTGTTCTAATAATAACGTGTTATAATAGCAACATGTGTCAACCGGCTGATAAGAGTCATAATGTTGTAATCACAGACTCCACGGATCGATAAGACGGTCACAGGTTCACCTGTTCACCCAGAGACCACGGACTGGTTGACCCGGACTGGTTAACCCGGACTAGTTAACACGGACTAGTTGACCCGGACTGGTTAACCCGGACTAGTTGATCCGGACTAGTTGATCCGGACTAGTTTCAGTCTAGAACACTTTTCCCCGGAGCCACTGAGACACCGAGACACGACCAGAGCTCCAGACCTTCGGGGCTCCAGAGCTCCAGAGCACCGGTGCTTCGGCCTCTCGGTGTCCGCCTCAGGGCGCCTCTCAGGCGGCCGCAGCAGCTCCTGTCACCGCTCTCACCTGGAGGAGCTGCTGTCGTCACAGCTCCACCTGAGCCGCTGCAGGGTTTCTACCATACACTGTAAAAAGAAAAAGCGTTCTACCCCCTCTTACCCCCCCTCTAACCCCCCTCTACCCCCCAGCCACTCACCGCTGCTGCCCCCCCCGCCGCCGCTGCCTCAGCAGGCCGAGCACCAGCAGAACTCCGCCGGCGATGGACGCGTTCTTGGCCGTCACATATTTACTGAAGGCCGCCATGTTTCTGACACCACGACCGGTCTGTTCCTGCTCCAGCTGCTGCTGCTGCTGCTGCACTGAGGCATGCTGGGACTTCCGGTTCCTCCTCCTCCTCCTCCTCCTCCTCCTCCTGCAGCGTAGAGGAGCTCAGCGGGTCACAGCGCCTCCTGCAGCGCCTCCTGCTGGACGGAGCGGAGCGGAGGAGGAGGAGCAGTCAGGTAAATGAAGCAGTGAATTATTCCATTCACCAGATAGTCCAGTCATTTTATGAACAAAGGTTGAACAAACTGCAACAGAATCAAACTCAACTGGTTTTGTGTCCTCAACATGTCCTGAGTGAGGGAGAAAAGCCCAGAAGAATCCCATTAGGGGAAAGTTTAGAAAAAGACCCAAATAGCCCATAATACGCCTATTCATTAGTTTTCTCATGTGAATAGGGTAACATTTTTAACCTTTGATTAGTTGATTACTTGCATTAAGACAAACAAAAAATTTATTACAAGTTTTTTGAAATTCTTTGTTAACATGAGCAAATTTGCATAAAAAAGCGAGTCAACTCATTCCAGTTTTCATGCTGGTTCCACCACAGCACCTTTATATATAGGCTACATGTGCCGTCAAAACGGTGGAATTTATGCAAATTTATGCAAATTTGCTCATGTTGACAAAGAATTTCAAAAAAGTTTAAATTGTAAGTTATCAACTCAGTAATTTTCATGGAGATATCTAAAGGTTAAAAAATTTTACCCGTCACGTAAGAAAAATAATTAATAGCCTAGATGTATGAATGGGATATATTTGGGTCTTTTTCTATAAAATGACTGGACTATATGGTGAATGGAATAATTAATGAAATGATAAATATCATGCTTTACAAAGACACAGAGAACTGGAATGTGAAACATGTCAGGAAAGATTAATAATATTAATATTATTCATTCTTCAGCTGCAGTGAAGGGACATATAATGTAGGAACATTGATTACTGTCTAACTCCTTCTTCTTATCAGTCATAAATAACCAGAAACAGAATAGAAATGTTTTTATTGACGGGAGCAGTAGAAGGAACTTGACGTGGTGTCAGGTATGTAACGCCTCATTATGTAATAATGACGCATTATGTAATAATGTAATAAATCTTCACGTCATTATGTAATAACGCCGCATTTTGTAATAATCTGCCGCATTTTGTAATAAAAATCTTGAACGCAATATGTAATAAACTTCGCCGCATTTTGTAATAAGTTGTTACATTTTGCATCACTTATTACATATTGCGGGTGTTACACTTTTTTATGAAAAAAATGTAATAATTTGGTGCATTATGTAATAAACCACCAAAATGGATGTCTTAATTAGAAAAAAACATTAACAATAATACACGCTGCTCCTCCTCCCCGCTGAGCAGAGCGGTCGGGGTCCGCCCGCTATTCAGACATCCCGCTATTCCGACATGTCACTATTTAGACATCCCGCTATTACGACATCCCTCTATCTAGACATGCCGGTAGTCCGACACTTTTTGATACCGCTATTCCGACACGTCTTTTTTTTTTTTTTTTTTTTTACATCTGCGATACCCAGGCGCGTCTCTCTCTCTCTTTTCTTTTCAGCATGTCTATCACCGGTTTGATGAGGGAGTGATGTTCTTAATCTCAACAACTAAACTATCAAGTCGCAAACAAAACTGACACATATGATAAACAAACAGAACTATGCTGCAGTTTATTTGTCAAGTTAACCTGTCACCTTCAGCACCACGGACAGCGCCGCGGATGAGCCGCGGAGCTGCAGCTGTGAGCGTCTGGGCTCTGGGCTTATGGCCTGGGGCCTCATTTATCAAAACTGTAAGTTAGCAGTGTAAAACTGCTGCTACTAAATGTTTTGCTTAGGCCTACGGCGAAAAGACACCCAACATATTTACACCTTTTTCAGATCTATCAAACTGTGCGTGCACAACTCTGCACCTCAACTTTGATAACTGGATCCAAGAATGGTGCGCAGTTGCGCACGTGAACACACCTCCGTCCCCGGAATGCCTACACAACCATATATGGTCAGCACGTGCATATTAATTAGCCATGTGCGCTCTGTGGAGCGACAACAAAGTGACAACGAAGACAACGGGCGGAGGGAGGGGGAAAGAAAGCGAGATACATGGCATCGGGCAATAAATCAGGCAAAAACCTCCCAAATCTCAACAAAAGGGAGCAGAAAAAAGAATATTCTTATGTAATCTGCCCCTTTATTCCAGACAATCTTTTTTTTCTTCTTTTACCTATGTTAAAACAATGTAAAGCAGCAGGATAAACTCAGGTGACTGAATAATAACAGTCTCAGTAGCTGCAGATCAGTGTGCGCTGCCGCCGGTGTGTTTTTAAACTTGGAGGGTTTGTTTTTTCTTCTCTAATAGGCCTATGTATTTGTGTATGAGAAACAGTGTCTCAGATGAAAAAATAAAAATAAATCAGAAGGACACGTCTGACTATAACGTAATCAATCAATGTCGGAAAAGCAGAATGTTTGAAAAATAGTAAAGTGCCGCTACTCCGACAATGAAAAAAAAAATGTCGGAATAGTGGGACGCTTAAAAAATAATGTTAATGCCGCTATTCCGACAATTAGAAGTCAATGTCGAAATAGCGGCATGTCTGAATAGCAGCATGTAACCAGAGCGGTCTCCTCCGACAGCGGGTCCCACGCGGATGGTAACTGCTCCGCGTCTCTCCCTCCCCCCTTGTCCACCGACAATAATACGCCCGGGTCATGTTCGTCTGTGGAGGGATGACATGGACCACGGTCCGACTGGAGCTCCAGGCCGGGTCCAGCTCTGCTCCAGCAGCGGCAGGGGCGGCTGGGATCGCCGCCCCCGGAGCCGCAGCTGGGGCGAGCTGGGGGGGGTCGAGCTGTGGGATTTCATCGGGCTGATGATGCTGGAAGTGATTTTGCCTCTGATTTTCACCAGATTTAACATTTTATCAAAATTTGCCCAGCTGATCCAGGCTGTGCCAGGCTCGTGCTCTGCAGCGATTTGTTTATTCATCTTAACAGAGCGCGAGCGAGATTTAACACACACATTCACACAGGCGACACACACATACGGGCTACACATGATACACATACCCACACACACACACATCTGAGGGGCCGAGGCGCCTGCCGAGCGGCACGGAGAAAAGCGCATCTGGTGGCGTGCCCCTCAGGGAGCACCCAGAGCGGAGCGGTGGGATAGATAGATAGATAGATAGTTAGATTTGACCGTCCTACTGGTTTTAGAAATTAATTCATATTTATGATTCATGCATGCTGGTATGCTTAAAGTCAGTGTTATTCTGATGGTCCTAATGTCTTTTTTTTCTAATTAAGACATCCATTTTGGTGGTTTATTACATAATGCACCAAATTATTACATTTTTTTCATAAAAAAGTGTAACACCCGCAATATGTAATAAGTGATGCAAAATGTAACAACTTATTACAAAATGCGGCAAAGTTTATTACATATTGCGTTCAAGATTTTTATTACAAAATGCGGCAGATTATTACAAAATGCGGCGTTATTACATAATGACGTGAAGATTTATTACATTATTACATAATGCGTCATTATTACATAATGAGGCGTTACAAGGTACAAACACAAAAAGTACAAAAAATAGTTAAGAAAACAAAGGCAATGAAATAAAGATACGAAGAAAAAAATATTCTAGTGCAAAAAATACGTAGATATATATGTACAGGGGCAGAGGATGTTGTTATTATGGGATGTAAAGTAGGGATGTCCCGATCCGATGGTAAATCGGGGTCGATCATGGTTTCAGACGTGGAGCTACTGTGCTAATATCATGACATGTCTTACAATACTGCAGTAAATGTCATAGGCTTGTTATTGAAGTAGAGTATTACTGTGAGACTGTTACATCCCAGAGCACAAAGAACAGAAACATAGTGGGATGATACCGTTGATCTACATTAAAAACTTTACTGCATTGCCAAAGTATCAAAATCAAATGACTGGGACTCGGTGATCTGGACCTCCCTCATGTAAAACCCTTTGAGATGAACTGTGGTAACAACAACGGGCTATACAGATACAACTGATTGGTTCTTCCTGTCACATGACTGAGCTGCACCTGAGGGGGGGGCTGTGGGGCTGGGGGGGGGGGGGGGGGGGGGGGGGCAGAAGCATCTTTTGTTCACAGACATTTTCCTCAGATTTCTTCATTTCTGCTGAGTCATGGTGAGGAGAGGACGACCCCCCCCCCCACCCACACACACACACACACACACACACACACACACACACACACACACACCTCCACCTCTCTCCCTATACAACACCAACATGTTGCTGTGAGTCAGTTCCTCCTCCTCCTCCTCCTCCTCCTCCTCCTCCTCCTCCTCCTCTCATTGTCTCACCTGAGCTCAGGTGCGTTGGAGCCTTTGTGTCTTTGTGTCTTTGTGTCTTTGTGTGTTAGTGTGTTAGTGTGTTAGTGTTGCTGAGCTCTGGGTGGAAGAGGAGCGATGGCGGCTGTCGTCCTGCTGCTGGTTGCCGTGGCGTTGCCGGGGGCTCGGGGCTTCAGCTCTGGTCTGGTGACGGACAGCTGTGAGGACCTGAGCCCCCACCACACCGGACTGAGCCCCCGGACCGAGCCGCCGCCGTTCACCGTCACCGTGGAGACCAGCAGCTCCTCACCGGGGGAGTTCACAGGTAAATCACTGCTCTGCTCTGTTAAAGGGCCAGTACGCGCACTCACCTGAGGAGAGACTGGGCAGAGTCTGAGTTTCATAGGATAGAATATAATAGAATAGAATGGAATAGAATAGAATAGAATAGAATGGAATAGAATAGAATAGAATGGAATAGAATAGAATAGAATAGAATGGAATAGAATAGAATAGAATGGAATAGAATAGAATAGAATGGAATAGAATAGAATAGAATAGAATATAATGGAATAGAATAGAATAGAATGGAATAGAATAGAATAGAATAGAACGGAATAGAACAGAATAGAATAGACCGAATCTCCTTGTTGTTTACATTCTACTTCCTGGTAGAAAACCAGCTGTAATGTGAATGAGATCAATAGTAACGAACGAGAGTTTAGCTATATATCATATTTTTCACGCCCTATCACCGTTTAGACAAATCTGAAATGATTGAAGAAACATTACTATTTCTGTGTGTGTGTGTTTTGTGTTGCTATGTGTTGTATTTATTCAGTTTGGGGGAATCACAGTGTCTAGAAAGCATCAGTGGCTCAGCTGACAGGGACAGCTAACGGTAGCTAAGCTAACGGTAGCTAAGCTAACAGCAGCTAAGCTAACAGCAGGACGTCAGCTGTTAAAACCCTCCCGTTGTGGGACACCACATGAAACTACTCCAGTTAGCTCAGTCATGTTGGAACTCAGATATCCGCTGGAGAAAATATTTTTTCATGGAGCGTTTATTGAGTCACTGAGTTATTAAAGTTAAACAGGTAGCTAACCGTTAGCCCAGCTAATCTCTGATAACCATGACTAATTACAAAAATGTGCACACAGAAATAGTAATGTTTGTCCAATCATTGGTTTTATAAACTTTACAAACATCAGATTAGTCTAAACGGTGATATAGTGACGTGAAAAAGTAGATATATATAGCGAAACTCTCGTCCGTCACTATTGTTCGAATGCTGGTTTTCTACCCGGAAGTAGTTGGAAACAACAAGGAGATTCGTCCTATAGTACTTTATTAACCCTTTGCAGGAAATGATGGTGTCACAGCAGCTCAGATAGAATAAAAAGTGTGTGAATGGGTGAATGCGATGAACTGTAAAGCGCTTTGGGTATCGTTCAGGTATAGTAAAAGCACTATATAAATACAGACCATTTACCAAAAATACAGATACGACAATTAGGTGAATAAATAATAAGAATAAAGCGATGATATTAAAGGTCCAGTGTGTAAAATGTTGGTAATGTTGTGGAAGTTTTTAGCCGTTTGCTGTTGGTGAATAATGAAATAGAGATTTCTGCTGGCCGACATGTTTTTATTTCCTTGCAAAGAAAGGTCAGTTCTAACCTGAGCGGTTATGGTAAAGAAAAGACCAAGACAATGGGGAGACCTGAACACTTATACCTGAGGAACGCCCCCTCCGGTGTGTTCCACCCCCCTTTGTCTGCTGCAGGGGCCGGTCCTCTACTCAGACAGGGTTTTCACACTGCTTTGTCTGCTGTAGGTATCGGCACCGACCCCCGAGGGTGCATGGGGCATTCTGCAGGGTGAAGGTCTAGACATGAAAATACACAACAAACAAAAGGAGTTCTGATACCAAACAGGTTTTATTTTAACAATAAACTTGACAATTATTACACACTGGACCTTTAAAGATACATAAAGACATATTTACAGTAATGAAGTTGGTGCAGGATGAACAATTGTGCAACTTAATTAGTGTGAATGCTGAAAGCAAGAAGAGCACTATTGTTCTTCTGTTCGGCCATTTTCTTCCGCCTTTTTACGGTCTTCTTCTAGTCCTTCATACTTTGTGCTATTTCAACAATTCATATATCAAAACGTGCAGCTTTTTCTGGACTTTATCGGATGTATTCAAATTTTTCATACTTTTTATACTTTTTCAAATATTTAACTTTTTCTGATTTTTTTTCTCCCCCATAGAGAATGCATTGGAACAGTCTTCAAACTCTTCAAATCTTCTTACGTCTTTCAGCCACTAAAGCTTCACCATACTTTCTGCTAGAGACTTCATTCAAATTCTGAGCTGTAGACAAACTTCTAATGTATTCATCCTGTGTGTACAACTTTTTAATAGCTTGTACCGTTTTTGAGATAAATCCTTTAAAAGCACATGAGGATTTCTGACAAATTTCACACTTTTCAATGAGTGTGTATGGGGTTGGGTCAGAGTGGGTGACGTCATCGTAGAGTTCAGGAGATCCAAAAAAGCGACTGGAACTTTTCTTCTGAAACTCCCAGCAAAGCTACAAATGACACTCTACACTCATGATTTTGGAAACAGTTTGTAGCCACGCCTGTCTTCTGTCTCACAATGCCGTCAAAAATGCACAGAGACTCAGAGAATAATTTAAAATATTTTTTAAATGCAGCCTGGTTGCTCTCTCTCTGCCATTCAGCCCAATGCAATTTTTTTCACAGCAGAGTAGCAGGAGCTCAACTTTTTAATTCGCTGGAATGGGCATTATACTTTGTTTGATTTCATCAAAAAATAGCCACAAGTCACAAAAAAGTCCTCTACTTACTTGTTGTGGCTCATTTCTACTCTTTTTTTTTTTTAAGCATTATTGAAAAATCTCACATTCATCAAAGTCTCAACCTCTCTTCTCCACAACTCCACTGTAGTGTAGTGGGTAAGGTGGCCGCTTGCCAACCCCAAGGTCACTGGATCGAATCCAAGGGGAGCACCCTTGTTATGTTATGTTGAATTCTGCTCCCCTCCCCCACCCTCAATTGGTTACAGGTGTTCGTTAAGAGACTCATTAATTGCTTGTGCCACAGTTTGCAGCACATCATCACATTACAATGACAACATGCTTATGTCTATGCTCTCTGTGGCGAAGTGGCAGAGTAAAGGTTTAGTGATCATGAGCTCATGGGTTTGATTCCTGCCTCAGCCATTTAACATCATTGCTTGACTTTTGATTCAAATTATTCAGCTGTCATTGGACAATCTTTGATTCCTCATAGTATAAAGCTCATTGTAACTCAGGTCCTCTGTGGCCATATGGTTAGTGTGTTAGGTTACCACTCATGGAGTTGCGGGTTCAATTCCTGCCTTAGACATGTTTCTTGTATAAAGTTTAAAGTTGTATGCCATTCCGCATGTCTTTGTCAATTTCTGCTAATTCTGCATGGTTCAGCATTGGGTTTCAGCATTCACACGCATGTTCCGTTAGGAAATGCTGTTTTTAGTTTAATGTTCAAGTGCAGGTCAACGTTAGACTCCTCGCAACTCACTGACGTCGTGTGTTATTAGATGACATCACTGTTTGTACTTTCATGTTCATGTTATTGACTGAACTCTGTGTGTGAGGGCTACGTGCTACATGCTACGTGCTACATGCTAAGCTAACTAACTGTGTTGTGTCTCAGTGCAGCTTCGTGCTCTCGGCTCTTCACTCTTCACTGGTTTCCTGTTAACGGCCCGAGGGCTAGATGCTACATGCTACGTGCTAAGCTAACTAACCGTGTTGTGTCTCAGTGCAGCTTCGCGCTCTCGGCTCTTCACCCTTCACTGGTTTCCTGCTAACGGCCCGAGGGCTACATGCTACGTGCTACATGCTACATGCTAAGCTAACTAACCGTGTTGTGTCTCAGTGCAGCTTCGCGCTCTCGGCTCTTCACCCTTCAGGGGTTTCCTGCTACGGCCCGAGGGCTACATGCTACGTGCTACATGCTACATGCTAAGCTAACTAACCGTGTTGTGTCTCAGTGCAGCTTCGCGCTCTCGGCTCTTCACCCTTCAGGGGTTTCCTGCTAACGGCCCGGGAGGTGGGGGGCCGCTCACCTGTCGGCTCCTTCAGCGTGACACCAGGACACGCCCAGCTGCTCACCTGCAGCCAATCACCTGTGAGATAATATGAGTCACAGTTTGTTTATTCAGCCAGAATATTATGGTCTGTTTGACTCTGAATGAAAACATTAAAGGTCTAGTCTGTAATAATTGTCATAAAAACTCATCTATTCTAAAACAACATGAATCATGGTGTGTGTGTGTGTGTGTGTGTGTGTGTGTGTGTGTGTGTGTGTGTGTGTGTGTGTGTGTGTGTGTGTGTGTGTGTGTGTGTAGGACTCGGCGGTGTCTCACAGCTCAGACTCTGAGAAGACGTCCGTCCAGGTGACCTGGAGATCGGACGCTGCAGATGACAGGAAGTCCGTCCACTTCCTGTGAGCTCCAGTGAAACTTCTTCTAACTTCCTGCCCTTTCCCCTGCTGTTATGGCGCATTTCCACTAGCACGGCTCGGCTCGATACGGCTCGGCACGGCACGGCTCGGCTCGGCACGGTTGTGTTTCCATTACAACTGAGTATCACTAGTGCCGCCGTGACGTCATTTACACGGCGCCGAGCAACGCTCTAAACTCTGTAAATATATAACTTTAGCAACATTTGAAACATTTTCAGGCGAGAAAGTAGTCGTTTAGATCCCCAACGTGTTGAAAAACTGACAAAATACCAGCTGTTTACAATTTTGTTTCAACGAAGTCGGCGTTACTAAAGCTAGCCGTAGTGAGCAACGCACTTCCGGTTATTTTCACAAAATAAAATACCCGTTGCCTTTTATCATAAGGAAAGCCATTACGATAGAATTGGTGCTTTTACTTTGTAAACAGGAAGTGAACCTACCCTCGCTGTAGCTAGCTTTAAACCGCCGTTTTGACTCCTATGCTCTCGTCCCGTTAACGGCATTTAACCGTTCAATATGCCTTACCGGAGAGTCTACCAGCTCTGAGATCGGCCTGGTTCATTGTAAAACATTTATTTATTGATGTAAATGTGGTGTTTTCTGTGCGTACAGACCCCAAGGCAGTGCTGCTCTTCTGTCTAACCACAAACAAACTTCTGCTACAGCCACAATTGTTAGATTTCATCAATGAAACCAACATTTAAGAGTTTAACCAGCCGGTGGTAAACCTCTAAAAGCCATCGGGGAAGTTAATTAGCGGTCTGTTCTCCTCGGGGTGACGGTGGTAGGCTGGCCGGCGGAGCACGTCAGGAGCCGGGCTGCTGCTTCTGTGATGAACCGGTCGCTGCTCGGACCTGGAGCTTCACTTCTCCGAAAAACATCGGGGCAAACTTCTAAACAGCCGTCGTTTGGATAAACTAACCGCACATGGGGATCTAAACAGTTACTTTCTCGCATGAAAAAATATTAAAACTTAATAAAGTCACGTAATAACAGAGCCAGTCCCAATATTAGAAATTCTCTGGTAATAACAGGCTTCAGCAGGAACTGTTGTCGGTCGTCGCTTCCAGTGACGACACTCATCGGCCAATCAGTGGAAGGCAGTCGGCTGACGTCACGTTTTAGTAACGCTTCGGCTCGCTTGGAACCAGGGCTGAGGTGATACCAAAAAAGTACCCGGTTGCAGGTACTGCGTGCTAGTGGAAACACGCAATAGCGCGCCGAGCCGTGCCGTACCGAGCCGAACCGTGCTAGTGGAAATGCGCCATTAGACCGGCCTGCCCTCCCTTCCCATGAACCAGTCTGCCATCCAGTCCTCCCATTAAGCTGGTCTGTCCTCCCTTCCTATGAACCAGTCTGCCATCCAGTCCTCCCATTAAGCTGGTCTGTCCTCTCTTCCTATGAACCAGTCTGCCACCCAGTCCTCCCATTAAGCTGGTCTGTTCTCTCTTCCTATGAACCAGTCTGCCATCCAGTCCTCCCATTAAGCTGGTCTGTCCTCTCTTCCCATGAACCAGTCTGCCATCCAGTCCTCCCATTAAGCTGGTCTGCCCTCTCTTCCTATGAACCAGTCTGCCATCCAGTCCTCCCATTAAGCTGGTCTGCCCTCTCTTCCTATGAACCAGTCTGCCATCCAGTCCTCCCATTAAGCTGGTCTGTCCTCCCTTCCTATGAACCAGTCTGCCATCCAGTCCTCCCATTAAGCTGGTCTGTCCTCTCTTCCTATGAACCAGTCTGCCACCCAGTCCTCCCATTAAGCTGGTCTGTTCTCTCTTCCTATGAACCAGTCTGCCATCCAGTCCTCCCATTAAGCTGGTCTGTCCTCTCTTCCTATGAACCAGTCTGCCATCCAGTCCTCCCATTAAGCTGGTCTTTCTCCTGGTTTTCCCTGTTAAAAGGGTTTTCCATGGAGTTTTTCCTCAGTGGATGTGAGGGTCTAAGGACAGAGGATGTTGTTATGATGGGATGTGAAGCCCTTTGAGACAAACTGGTGGTAACAACGGGCTATAGTAATAAAACTGCCTTGTCTAACTTCTCTAACCCTGGACGGCGACTAACTGGTTCTGGTTTTATCTCCACAGAGCCTCCTTTGTGCAGAACTTCAGGACCTTCTGGGTCGGAGTGACCAGTCAACCCCTGACCTTCACTGAGAGCCCCACCCCCCCCACACTGACCACCACCAGCCCCCCCACACTGAAACCCACCACCCCTCCCACACTGACCACCACAATGACCACCACCAGCCCCCCCTCACTGACCACCACCACCAGCCCCCCCTCACTGACACTCACCAGCCTCCACCCCAACACCACAACACCTCCACCTGCTGCTGGTCCCAGCCCCCCCACATTGACCACCACACTGACCACCAGACCCCCCAGACCGACACTCACCAGCCCCCCCACACTGAAACCCACCACCCCTCCCACACCGACACCCACCAGCCCCCCTACACTGACCACCACCAGCCCCCCCCTCAACACCACGACACCTCCACCTGCTGCACCGGTGAGTACACAGAGAAAAATAGCTGTACAGAAATGTACTCAAAAGGATACAAACCCTTTTTTAGAGACAAATTTGAACCATTCTGGAACATTTATGTGCCTTTTCTACCCCCAGAAGGTACACATAGGTATTCTAGAGTACAGTAATTGGCCCTATAGGCTACAGTAGGACAGAACTGTACCTTTAAGTACAGAAATGTCCCCCTTCTGTACCCCTATTGTTCTCTGTGTACCAACAGGAGCCTCACGTCCAGATCCAGATGTTGATCACAGAACAAACAGAGAGAGAAAACACACCAAATACCAAAAACATCTGGCTCAAATTAAACTAAAATAAACGGATGTTTCTGAATCTTCCTGCAGCTGAACATCTCCAGCTCCGGCTGCGGCGTGAAGAAAGTCTGTTTCAGTCGACCGTCGGACTGCGACCCTCGACTCAGCGCTCAGTGTTACTTCATGTCGGCCATGATGGCGTCGCCCAGTGACGCCGCCGTCCGCTACGAGCTGACGGGTCCGTCTGACGGATACATCTCGTTTGGATTCTCAGATGATCAAATAATGGTAAATGAGGCTAATGAGGCTAATATACATGTATATAGATATATGTATATATTTAAAAATCTTCGAGGCCTCGGTCATTTTCTCCAAAACCACTGGCCCGATTTCAACCAAACTTCTGCGTTGGACTCCTCTCGGCCCCCAGATGACATATCCGAATTTCAAATTTTGAATACGAGCGGTGTTTTGTTATTGGACTTCTGTGTCTAGTCACAGTTTGTCCATAACGAACACCATGTTGGAGCATAAGGGTCCATCAGTGCACGTGGCACCAGGACACCCTAGGCCGGAGATCGATGATCGACTTTGTAGTCGTGTCATCTGATCTCCGGTCGTATGTCTTGGACACTCGGGTGAAGAGAGGGGCTGAGCTGCCAACTGATCACCACCTGGTGGTGAGTTGGATCCGCTGGCAGAGGAGGAAGCTGGTCAGACCTGGAAGACCCAAGCGTATCGTGAGGGTCTGCTGGGAACGTCTGGCAGAATCCCCTGTCAGGGAGGTCTTCAACTCCCACCTCCGGGAGAGCTTTGACCGGATTCAGAGGGAGGTTGGAGACAGTGGGTCTCATTCATGAAACATGAGTAAATCTGTGTGTAGATTTGCACATAAAAGCTCACTCTACTAAAACTCTACTCCGGATTCATGAACAGTGCGGGAAACTCAGATTTGATCGTAAACACGTGTGTAACTTCATGAATGCCAACCCATCGTAAACTAACAACACGCCCCCGGTGATCAGCAATTAGCATAGATCTCCATACATGAATAGCCATATAAGGAGATCCTGACCACCATATTAGGAGGTAGGTGCATCCTGCTCACCTGCGGCCATGACGCAAACGAGGAAAGAGGGAGAGAGAAAAAAAGAGAGATCACGGATCAAAGTCATTTTGGGTGAAGTGGAGTCCAGAAAAAATATTTAATTCTCTTCTGTTAGTAGTGGTGTGACTGGGACAGGTCAAAGGCTGGAGGGAAGAAACAGATTTAGTGAATTAAGTAGGCCTATCCTTGGTTGATTAAAGAACCGTTTAAGAAGTAAAGCCAGAATAGTTAGATATGAAACGTGAAAAAAAAAAAAAAAATACACACAACTATAGAGCTACAGCAGCGACGGGAGGAGGAGGTTCTTCACAGCCTCAGCTGTAGAGGAGCATGGTTCTATCAACACATGAAGTTATATAGGCAGGTTATATTCTTAGAAGCACCAGCCGTCTGTCACAGCTCCACCCAAACCGGTGCCGACTGCGCTGCTGCGCAGGGTGAAGTGTGCGCCCACCGAGCGTATAATGTAGCAACACAAAAAAGTTTTTTCCGGTTTTATATCAGATTATTATCATCATTAGATGGAGCCTTGACGTGTTTGTGCGTGTCCAATCCCTAAAACGTCTCTCTCTCCAAATATTTCTAATTGTTTGTCATGTTTAAATTACGTGTTTCAAAGGCGTCGGCGTATTTTGAACATGAGAGAGAGTAATACGAATTAAAATTGTAATTTTCAACTGTGAGAAGCAGTATTTATTTGCATTCCTACATTTACACAAGCGCTACACACAGTCCGGAGCAGGTGTAGATTTTGTGAGTAGCTACGAAAAAATCAGCACTACTAAAAGATTGATGAATGCGGAAATCCACGTAAATTTGCGCTGCTCAGGGTTTACACACAAATCCGTGCTGCTCACGTTTCATGAATGAGACCCATTGAGTCTGAATGGACCATGTTCTCCACTTCCATTGTTGACGCGGCCGTCCGGAGCTGTGGCCGTAAGGTCTCCGGTGCCTGTCGCGGTGGCAATCCCCGAACCCGGTGGTGGACACCGGAAGTAAGGGATGCCGTCAAGCTGAAGAAGGAGTTCTACCGAGCCTGGCTAGCTCGAGGGACCCCCGAGGCAGCTGACGGGTACCGGCAGGCCAAGCGGACGGCAGCCCGGGCGGTCGCGGAAGCAAAAACTCGGGTCTGGGAAAAGTTCAGGGAGGCCATGGAGGAGGACTACCGGTCGGCCTCGAGGAAATTCTGTCAAACCATCCGACGCCTCAGGAGGGGGAAGCAGTGCTCCGCCAACACTGTTTACAGTGGAGGAGGGGAGCTGTTGACCTCGACTGGGGAAATCGTCGGGCGGTGGAAGGAATACTTCGAGGATCTCCTCAATCCCACTGACACGCCTTCCGTCGAGGAAGCAGAGGCTGAGGACTCAGAGGTTGATTCATTCATCACCCAAGCTGAAGTCACTGAGGTAGTTCAGAAGCTCCTCAGTGGCAAGGCACCGGGGGTGGATGAGATCGGCCCTGAGTACCTCAAGTCTCTGGATGTTGCGGGGCTGTCGTGGCTGACACGCCTCTGCAGCATCGCGTGGCAGTCGGGGACAGAGTCTCTGGACTGGCAGACCGGGGTGGTGGTCCCTCTCTTCAAAAAGGGGGACAGGAGGGTGTGTTCCAACTACCGGGGGATCACACTCCTCAGCCTCCCGGGGAAAGTCTATTCCAGGGTGCTGGAGAGGAGAATCCGGCCGATAGTCGAACCTCGAATTCAGGAGGAACAATGCGGTTTTCGTCCTGGCCGTGGAACTGGACCAGCTCTACACCCTCCGCAGGGTGCTCGAGGGCTCATGGGAGTTTGCCCAACCAGTCCACATGTGTTTTGTGGACTTGGAGAAGGCTTTCGACCGTGTCCCACGTGGCATCCTGTGGGGGGTACTCCGGGAGTATGGGGTCGGAGGCCCTCTGCTGAGGGCTGTACGGTCCCTGTATGACCGGAGCAGGAGCTTGGTTCGCATGGCGGCAGTAAGTCAGACCTGTTCCCGGTGCGTGATGGACTCTAGCAGGGCTGCCCTTTGTCACCGGTTCTGTTCATTATTTTTATGGACAGAATTTCTAGGTGCAGCCAAGGGCCGGAGGGGGTACAGTTCGGGAGCCACTTGATTTCATCTCTGCTTTTTGCAGATGATGTGGTCTTGTTGGCTCCCTCGAGCCAGGACCTTCAGCATGCACTGGGGCGGTTTGCAGCCGAGTGTGAAGCAGCTGGGATGAGAATCAGCACCTCTAAGTCCAAGGCCATGGTTCTCGACCGGAAAAAGGTGGCTTGCACCCTCCAGGTCGGGGGAGAGTTCCTGCCTCAGGTGGAGGAGTTTAAGTATCTTGGGGTCTTGTTCACGAGTGAGGGGAGAATGGAGCGTGAGATCGACAGGCGGATCGGTGCGGCGGCCGCAGTAATGCGGTTGTTGTATCGGCCCGTCGTGGTGAAGAAGGAGCTGAGCCGAAAGGCAAAGCTCTCGATTTACCGGTTGATCTACGTTCCCACCCTTTCAAACAAACTTTTGCATTGGACTCCCCTCGACCCCCCAGATGACATATCCGAATTTGGAGAAATTAGATTTTTGGTCAAAAAAACGTTTTCGACAGCCGCGTGGGTTAAACCACATTAAAGTCTGGACCAACAGACTCTCAGCCTCAGACGTCGTCATGGCCGCCTTGACTCACCTGTTTCCTGTCTGTCGTCAGGGAAACGACGACATCTACGTCTGTGGTCTGGGCAGCGACGGTCTGGTGAAGTTGCAGCGCTTCTTCTCCACCGGTCGGACAACGCCTCAAGCCTCTCCTCTGGTACAAACACCTGCAACACCTTTAACACCTTTAACACCTTTAACACCTGTAAAACATCTGTTTAACTCCTGTAACACCTTTAACTCCCGTAAAACATCTGTAACACCTTTAACTCCTGTAACACCTTTAACTCCTGTAACACCTTTAACTCCTGTAACACCTGTAACGTGTGTAATCTTCCCGTTCCCGTCGTCAGGGAAACGTCTCGGAGGTGATGATGTCATCGGTGGGTGGAGTCATCAGCTGCTCCTTCACCTCCATGAACGCCGTCTCCGTCAGGACGCGCGGCCTCGACGACTCCTACTACCTCCTGTTTGCTCATGGGCCCAGTAACCGTGGTAACCAGCAGGACTAAGAGCCCTCAGGTCCACCGAGACCTGGACCCGGAGCTCTGGTCTGGTCTGATCTGGTCTGATCTGGTCTGATCTGATCTGATCTGGTCTGATCTGGTCTGGTCTGGTCTGATCTGGTCTGGTCTGGTCTGGTCTGGTCTGATCTGGTCTGATCTGGTCTGATCTGATCTGATCTGGTCTGGTCTGATCTGGTCTGATCTGGTCTGGTCTGATCTGGTCTGATCTGATCTGGTCTGATCTGGTCTCTGTCGCCCCCCTGCAGGTCTGATCCAGATCCACACGGACGCCTTCACCAGCGCCGACAAGGTCCTGGTCTCCAGACCGCAGACCGCCGGACACGCCGGACAGCCCGCCATCATCAGAGCCCACGGTGAGACCTGATCCACATGAGACCTGGTCTACAGGTGAGACCTGGTCCACATGAGACCTGGTCTACAGGTGAGACCTGGTCCACAGGCTAGAGAGGCTAGACCTGAGACCTGGTTCTGGGTCAATGAGGACTCGTATTCCCCTTTTCCACCAATAGGAACCTGGTACTGTACTAGTTCGGTGCTGGTACCAGATAGTTACACTGTCTATTGGCGCTTTTCCACTTCACTTGAGGTGAGGGATCCCTCCTCTGTTGCTCACCCTGAGGTTTCTCCTAGTTTTCCCTGTTAAAAGGGTTTTCCATGGAGTTTTTCATGCACACAGCTCTTTTATTTTTATTGATCAGTAGCGCGGTAGCGTCCACAGAAACTACATTTCCCCAGGCACTTGGTACATTTCTCTGGTGGGTAGCTTCAGTGTAGTGAAGCTTCATTTCATGTAGAGGAACTTGTAGCTTAGCTCACTACATTTTCCAAGTAGCTTGCCCAACACTGCCGGTACCAGGTACTAGGGCCGTGCTGCGCTGTTGTGTTCAGGACTCTGCTGGTTCAGGACTCTGAGACTCTGAGACTCTGAGAATCTGCTGGTTCAGGACTCTGAGACTCTGAGACTGTGTGACTGTGTTCTAGGAGCTCTGATGGTGGCGGTCTGGACTCTCTCCGGCTCCGTGGGGATGGCGGCGGCGAGGTACCTGAGGGGCGTTGCCAAGGGAACGACGCTGTGGGGCAAAGACGTCTGGTTCCTGGTGAGACGAGACGAAGACGATGGACCAGAGTCTGAAGAGTTTCCTACATGTCCATGTCTGACATGTAGACAACCCCTACATGGGTTAGGGTTACTATGTCTGACGTGTCCTCGTCTCTGTCTGTCCTCCAGATCCACGTCTCCGTGATGAGCGTTACCACGGCAACCACCGCCGTCGCCTTCATCCTGCCCTTCTGCCACGTCCGGACCTGGTCTGGGGTGAGAACGGTTCTCCAGGGCTGTGTCCGAAACCACTCCCTCCTCCCTCCTCCCTACTCACTAGTGAATTCAATATAGTGACTCACTGGTCCAATAAAAAAACACTTTCTGACACTACTCCACCGCACAGTTAATGACGTATTACGTCGCGTAGCCTAATTAAAACGTTCCAACCGCGATCACTACTTCATTTATTTGGTAGCTACACAGGTCACTACTTCATTTATTTGGTAGCTACACCGGTCACTACTTCATTTATTTGGTAGCTACACCGGTCACTACTGCATTTATTTGGTAGCTACACCGGTCACTACTTCATTTATTTGGTAGCTACACCGGTCACTACTTCATTTATTTGGTAGCTACACCGGTCACTACTTCATTTATTTGGTAGCTACACCGGTCACTACTGCATTTATTTGGTAGCTACACCGGTCACTACTTCATTTATTTGGTAGCTACACCGGTCACTACTTCATTTATTTGGTAGCTACACCGGTCACTACTTGCATTTATTTGGTAGCTACACCGGTCACTACTGCATTTATTTGGTAGCTACACCGGTCACTACTGCATTTATTTGGTAGCTACACCGGTCACTACTGCATTTATTTGGTAGCTACACCGGTCACTACTTCATTTATTTGGTAGCTACACCGGTCACTACTGCATTTATTTGGTAGCTACACCGGTCACTACTTCATTTATTTGGTAGCTACACCGGTCACTACTGCATTTATTTGGTAGCTACACCGGTCGCTCTGGGCCGCTGTGGTAACGGCCATCCGTGACCACAATGCATGATGGGATATCTTGCTCCGGTTAGTGACCATCGGATGTTCACTACATGTGGTGGTGAATTATGGGATAGATTCAGTCACTAGATAGTGAACATTAATAATCACTAAACATTCAGACACCACTACAACAACTGGTCACTAGATAGAGAGGAGGGGGTTAGGACACAGCCCTGGACGTGTTCTCCAGTTCACCATGTCCTCCTCTCCGTAGGGAGCTCATCCTGTGTTGGGTTGCCTGGTGATGATCCTGACCTTCCTTCAGCCCATCGTGGCTCTGCTGCGCTGTGGACCTCAACACCGTCTGTAGGCACTGGCAGTGTGTGTGTCTGTGTGTTGATGTGTGTGTGTGTTGACATGTTTGTGTGTGTGTGACGTGTTTTGGGGGCGTGGCCAGGTGAGCTGCTGATCAGTTGTTTCCTGTTTCAGGAGGTTTCTCTTCTACTGGTCTCATGTTGTGAACGCTGTGGTCATCAAAGCTTTAGCTGGTAAGATCTAACCCCCCCCCCCCCCCCCCCCCCCCCCCCCCCCCCATACACACACACACACACACACACACACACACACACACACACACACACACACACACACACACACACACTCTAACCCCTCCTCTCTGTGACATCCCAGTGGCGGCCATCTTCACCGGCCTGAGGCTGATTGACAGCAGTCCAGAGCAGTGGCTGGTGAAGGTGATGGGAGGCTGCGTGGGCTGGGAGCTGCTGCTCTTCATCCTCATGGAGCTGCACAAGGCTCACAGAGCAGGTCAGTTAACCCCCCTTACCTCCCCCCAACCCACAGAGCAGGTCAGTTAACGCTAACCCCCCCCCCCAACCCACCCACAGAGTTCACAGAGCGGGTCAGTTAACGCTAGTTAACCTTAACCCACAGAGGTGACGGTCAGCCCTGTTAGTGTTTGTGTTTGTGGTTGTTGTTGTTGTTGTTTCCTGCAGCACTTTTAACTTTGTCTTTTCTTTTAATCACAGATTCTTTGGAACCGACCGCGGTGAGAAAAACTACTTACTTACAAAACTAATATTACCAATAATTAGGGCTGGGTATCGGTACTGGATACCTGAAAGGTATTGACCATAACAACCCAGTACCAATTACTATTGAAACTGCGCCTGTCAATCGATACCTCCAATCGATTCTTTTTGTACCCAGAACAAGAAAAAAAATTACTGTTTCTATGGTTTTGCTCGCAGCCAATCGCTGCAAGTGTTCTTCAATTCAATGTGTGGTGTGATTGGTTCGCCACCGCAACAACAACAGTTCGGTCTCTCTTTCTCTCTTGTCCGTCACTCACATTTGATTTTTTTTAATTGAATGACTATTCGTTGCCAATTTCTAGTAAAAATCTTTTGAATGAGGAGTGGTGACATTCATGCAACTGATTGGCTTCTTTTACCATGATCAGTATCGAATGAAGTTGAAACACTTATCACTTGGTATCGGTATCATGTTAAGGGTACTGGTATTGAAACGATACCCAGCCCTACCTGCTGTTTATGATGCGATGTTGGTGTGTTTATGATGGGATGTCGGTGTGTTAGGTTTCAGTCGGCCTCCTGCTGGGGGCGCTCTTCCTGGTGGGGAACGTCAGCTTCCTGGTGGCTCTGCTGGTGGGAATCGGGACGTCATGATGAATGAAGACGATGACGATGATGATGATGATGATAAATATACAGTATACAATAGGGTTATATATATTATATACAGTATATGTCACCAGGGATTTATTTTGATACTAAATAATAATAAATGAAACTTCCTCAGGTTCTTCATCCTCTTCTCTTGTTTACTGAACATAAATGATCTGAACAAACTCCAGAGTCTCACGTTGTTTTTCTTTTTAAATATTCTTTTTATTGCCAAATGCACATTAGATAGAACACATCAAATCAAACATTTATTTAAAATGCTGCAGTTGTTTATTATCGAATATTTACACTGGATTCAAACTCATGTACAGCAGCTGGTCTGCTCGAAGCTGATTGGTTCATTAGTCACAGTTTATTTATAAAGCTCATTTACAACAACCTCAGTCGACCAAAGTGCTGAACAACTGCAAAGGCACAACATGGTTCATCATAAACACTACAACAACCAAAACACAACAACACAAGGGACAATAGTCGATTTAAAACAAATTTAGATTAAAAAGTGTGTGTGTGTGTGTGTGTGTGTGTGTGTGTGTGTGTGTGTGTGTGTGTGTGTGTGTGTGTGTGTGTGTGTTCAGCTGCTCCAGGTGAGTCTGAAGCCGGACGGCAGCGTGGAGAACTGAGCCTGGAACACGATGAAGACGTGATGAGACGACGCCGTGAACGGAGCCACGTTGGTCTCCTGAAGACAGAGGAAAACATAAACATAAACATACTTTTACTTTATTAGTTTATCTGAATGGGACAGTGCACATCAATGAACATATAAAAACATGTAAATGTGTCGGATTATAGCAGCAATGCTCATTTCCATCCGTCTCAGTCCCAAAACATAAAAACAGTACAGTGACCGGAGAACACAGTTATATAAGCAACATGACAAAGCAGACAACAAGATAACAAACAGGTCCGATAATCAGGCCAGTAGAGGAATCTAAACAGTTTGAGAGATAAAGTGCAAAGGTGCAAAAGTGTCGTGACAGGTGCTAGAGTGCAGGAGTACATGGGTACCAAGTTGTATTGCACGGTGCCCTAAAGTGCACATGGGTTTAAAGTGCCAGGTGTATTGCATCAGATATTACCACAGACCACATATTACAGCAACTAAATATTCTATTATCCATATTCACGTTTTTGTTGCCGGTCTCACTCAAACACTGCAGGTATTACATGATGACATCACACGACATCACATGACATCACATAATCAACAGATAGATAGATAGATAGATAGATAGATAGATAGATAGATAGATAGATAGATAGATAGATAGATAGATAGATAGATAGATAGATAGATAGATAGATAGATAGACCTACCGCTCCACAGTACGGGCCGACAGGCGGTGAGGAGGCATCTGGGCCGTCGTACAGAGACAGGAAGTTGCTCTGACAGTCTCCGGGGTCGTCGATGCTGATCTGAGCGAAGGTGATGGTCACCACGCGGCCGCGCGGCGCCACCACGCTCCACTCACACCGCGTGTTGTTGGGGTAGGTGCCGGGGTAGTTAGGGCTGGCCACCGAACCGTGGTCGCCGTACAACGTGCCCCCACAACCTGAGGGGGGGAGGAAACAGACATCAGTGTTTTATTTTGAAGGAATCTGGCTGTACAAGACAGCAGCTATTCTTCCTGGGGTGAAAACATCTTACAAACATTTCTGTTTTCACAGATCATCATCATTCATACAGTGAACAACAGCAACACAAAACATAAACAAGCTCACATCTCATTTACAACCTGTTGTTAAAGTAAAGAAACAGAACTCATGCAGCAGAGAGGAGCTCTAACCTAACCCTAACCCTCCTTCTGGTAGAAACACATCATCTTTAGTCTCTGTTTAGAAGAGGCTGCTCAACCTTCTCTCATCAAACATCTCCATCGCTCTGTAATAAACTGTTTTTAGTTTTACGTTTGGGGGCAACAGGAAACGACCTTGTAGAGTAGTTACAACACTAATTTATTATAAAAAGTTACTGGGTTTTTTGTTATTGTGACATTTTTTACAAAACAAGCCAGAGAACAATGCTGTCTACTTCTGACACTTCACCAGGCAGCTGATTGTTCTATAATATATATATATATATATAACGATCTGAGCAGCTTTACTCTGAGCTAGTAGCAGCTGCAGATCATTGGACAAGAGTCCATTAGTGAACAACAACACTAGAGCTTGTAGTTGTTTAGTGAAGTGTCTGGGTTGAGATGTGTTTGGGAGGTTCTGACCGTGAGGGGACGACGTCCACGTGGCCTCGAAGCCGTCTCGGACCAGAGAACCGTCCGTCTTGAAGCGCAGGTAGAGCTGGTTGGACCGGGGGAAGACGGGGTTGGGGAGCGTGTTCCCACACAGACGCACGATCAGCGGAGAGGACGCCGTGCTGCCGTTACGCACCTGAAACCAGTCACACAGAGGTCACAGAGGTCACACAGGTCACACAGAGGTCACACAGGTCACACAGAGGTCACAGAGGTCACACACAGTTCATCTACAGCAGCGGTGTCATCCACAACCCTTTGGATGCACAGACGTATCAACAGAATAATGTGATAAAATTGGAGCCATCTGATTCTTTTTATTCTACTTTGTTCTTATTTTGTTTTAAAGGGACAACCAGGAGTTTCTATTTGGTTATAAAAAGTCTGATATTAATGTGGATGAATCTCCGTTACCACTTGTTAATGGTCCATTTTAGATAAATCTATGGTTTTGTCTCTATGGTTATTTTGTTATTATTAGTGGTGGTGGAAATGCTGGGCGAGCCGACCAGCGTTTCTTTACTTTCGGTTTCGTGGCGAGTCATGAGAATAACGCCGCCGAATCTCCGTTTATGGTGGGAACTACGACGGTATGTGATCGTCTTCCAACCTCTGACTTTAATTCTTGATGAATGAAAACATGAGTCTGTCTTGCGCCGGTCAAAGAATTTCACGGTGCGGAGGCTCATAGATGTAGTGAGAAAACACTTCACTTTTACAAAACTCCTCCTTGTCCCTTTAATTTATTTCGTTTTATTTGTATTCTATCTTTCTGTCATTTTCCTTGTGTGTGTGTGTGTGTGTGTGTGTGTGTGTGTGTGTGTGTGTGTGTGTGTGTGTGTGTGTGTGTGTGTGTGTGTGTGTGTGTGTTACCTCCAGGTAGTCAAACTGACACTGGCTGTGTCTCTCCACGTCGAAGCTGTTGAAGAACAGGGAGATGGAGTTGTTCTGCGGCGCCTTGAGGACGATGGTGCAGTCCAGGTTGTGGGGGTAAACCTCGGGCCAGCCCGGACTCTTCAGGTACCCAAACTCCTGCTCGTAGGTCCGACTGCAGCCTGAGGACCAGAACCACAACCACAACGGCCTCCTATTGGTCACAGTCCTCTAGAGCAGCAGCCAATCAACACCGAGAGAAGAGGCGAACCAAACCAGAACCGACTGCACTGCAGGTTCGACTGGCGATGACGTGGCGCATCGTGATTGGTCGTGAGGATTTATAAAAGTTGTAAGTAGACGAAAGTGAGCTATTTATATTTTTCTTATGATAACATTAAACATTTACACAACTAACAGTGACCAAAATGATTAAAATACTGTAATTAGCGCAGACGGGCGTTCACCAACGTTTGTTTAGCGTTGCCATGGAGATCTGAGCCAAAGTTAATTTCCTCCTGATGTGTCCGTCTGAAAGTTGTTTCATTTTGGTGTCAAACTGTAGAGAAGAGATGTGTCTGTGACAGATGAGTCTAATATTTACTATGAGGCCAAGAGACTAACTTCACTAACATCCATGGTAGCATCCTAGTAGCTAACGCATTACACCACCACGACCAATCACCATGTGCCACGTCATCGCCAGTCGCCGCCCCGGACACATCTGGTACCGACAGCGGTTCTGACCGGTTCTGACCGGTTCTGACCTACCGGCGGTCTGGTACGTGAAGCTCAGGCCGTTTCCGGGCATGAAGGCGTCGGACCTGAAGTGGACCAGCACCGTCCGGCCGTAGCTGTAGAAGTCCAGCGGACGAGGGTCTGAAGGACAGAACTTCAGGGACTGTCCGTAGTCGCCCTGGAAACAGAACCACACCAGAACCACTGTTAGTCCACTAGACCCGACCACTCCCTACCGTTCAGAACCATCCAGAACCATCCAGAACCATCCAAAACCATCCAAAACCGTCCAAAACCATCCAGAACCATCCAAAACCATCCAGAACCATCCAAAACCATCCAGAACCATCCAGAACCATCCAAAACCATCCATAACCATCCATAACCATCCAAAACCATCATCCAAAACCATCCAGAACCATCCAAAACCATCCAAAACCATCCATAACCATCCAAAACCATCATCCAAAACCATCCAGAACCATCCAGAACCATCCAAAACCATCCAAAACCATCCAGAACCATCCAAAACCATCCAAAACCCTCAATCAGAACCATCCAGAACCATCCAAAACCATCCAGAACCATCCCAAAAAACTCTCTAAAGAGTCTCCAGCTGGTCCAGAATGCCGCAGCGAGGGTTTTGACAGGAGTTAGGAAGAGAGAGCACATCTCTCCCACCTTAGCTTCTCTCCACTGGCTTCCTGTAGGATTTAGAATAGACTTCAAAATCCTTCTGCTGACTTATAATGCTCTTAATGATAAAGCTCCAACCTATCTGAAAGAACTAATCATTCCTTACTGTCCTACCAGAGCACTCCGCTCCCAGAACGCAGGTCTGTTAGTGACTCCCAGTATCTCTAAAAACAGACTGGGAGGTAGAGCCTTCAGTTACCGGGCTCCTTTACTGTGGAACCAGCTCTCTCCATGGGTCAAAGAGGCAGACACTCTAACTACATTTAAGTCTAGACTGAAGACCTTCCTTTATGACAGGGCTTTTAGTTAGGGCTGGTTCAGGTAGCTCTGAACCATTTTATAGCTACGCTGCTATAGGCTTAGACTGCTGGGGACACATCTGGTTACACAGAGCCCTCTCCTCTCCTCCTCTCCTCTCTCCCAAAACCATCCAGAACCATCCAGACCCACCGGTCCGGTCCAGACTCAGACTCACCACCGGTCCAGACCGGTCCAGACCGGTCCAGACTGAGACTCACCACGGGCCAGTCCTTCATGTCCATGTAGTTGTTGGAGCAGCTCTGGCTCGGCTGCAGCACCAGCGTCTGGACCGACACCTTGACGGTCTCCTGTGGCGGAGCGTCGAGGATCCAGCGGCAGAGGGTGAAGGGGGGGTAGGCGCCGGGGAAGGAGGGGGAGGTGGCGGTCTGGGCCGTCGCCGTGGCGTTCAGCGTCCCTCCACACATCACTGGGGGGTGGGGGGGGGGGGGGCACAGGTTAGAATAAGAGAGTAAGGACACCACCATTGACTCCCGTGGTAAGGGTTTAAGGGTTTAAGGGTTTAAGGGTTTTGCGCCCCTAGTGGCAGGATATGGGTATTGCAAAAGCGCCCAGAAAACCCATTCACTCCAATGTATGTGTGTTGCCCACTTGCTGCTAAATTGATGAAAACGGCCGTGTTTTTGTTTTTAGGTGTCTTGGTCATATCAGATTATACTTATAATCTGTTTATTACAAAATGTAGATTGAAACATTCATGTAGACAACTGTTTTTTTTTACTCTCCTATGTGTTAATGTTTATCTGTAAAGGATCCTCAATGATGCTATTAACGTGGGTGATCTATAAATGTCCTTAAATGATTGAAAACACCACACTGCTCATTCACCAACAATGTAGAGATGTCAGTTCTTTAGTAAAACCCATATTCCTCCACCAGGAGGCGCTGCCATTGGACCAATGCTGTCCTTACTCTCTGTTACAGAGCTCTAGCACAGGTAAACACAGGTGATGAGCATCTGATTCAACAACCCTCCACCTACCACCACGCTGTGTCTGTGTCTGTGTGTGTGTGTGTGTGTGTGTGTGTGTGTGTGTGTGTGTGTGTGTGTGTGTGTGTGTGTGTGTGTGTGTGTGTGTGTGTGTGTGTGTGTGTGTGTGTGTGTGTGTGTGTGTGTGTGTGTGTGTGTGTGTGTGTGTGTGTGTGTCTGTGTGTGTGTGTGTGTGTGTGTGTGTGTGTGTGTGTGTGTGTGTGTGTGTGTGTGTGTGCGTCCTCACAGGGAACTGCTCTGTACGTGGCGTTGAAGCCGCGTCTCTGCACCGAGTTGTCGGTCACGAAGCGAACCGTCAGGAAGTTTCCACTGGACACGAACTGAGACGGAATCAAGTTCCCACAGAACGTTCCCACGAGAGGGAACTGCACGCTGTCGCCGTCGTACACCTGAACACACACACACACACACACACACACACACACACACACACACACACACACACACACACACACACACACACACACACACACACACACACACACACACACACACACACACACACACACACACACACACACAGACACACACACTGGAGTTAATACTGGTTCTAATACTGACTGGTGATGTCACAGCTCATTAAAAGCTGCATCTCATAGCGTGGTGAATGTGCAGCTCACAACTTGTCCACCAGAGCGTTGTGGAGTTGTTGGATTGTGTATTTGATGAGTTTTTGTACCGTTCACCTCCATTGTGTTCACTGCAGCTCACGTCTCTGCCCCGCCCATCTCAAAACAACATGCACCGATAATTAAAGGTGATGAACCTACTGCTATGACTATAGGGATTATGGTGAGAGGAGGATCAGAATAAATGTTGAACTGGCCCTTTAACGTGATGATGTCATAGTTGGTATATTGTATTACATACAGGGTGTGTTTACCTTGACGTAGTCATAGCGACAGGAGGAGGAGTGTTTACCTTGACGTAGTCATAGCGACAGGGTGTGTTTACCTTGACGTAGTCATAGCGACAGGGAGTGTTTACCTTGACGTAGTCGTAGCGACAGGAGGAGGAGTGTTTACCTTGACGTAGTCGTAGTGACAGGGTGTGTTTACCTTGACGTAGTCGTAGCGACAGGAGGAGGAGTGTTTACCTTGACGTAGTCGTAGCGACAGGAGGAGGAGTGTTTACCTTGACGTAGTCGTAGTGACAGGGTGTGTTTACCTTGACGTAGTCATAGCGACAGGGTGTGTTTACCTTGACGTAGTCATAGCGACAGGGAGTGTTTACCTTGACGTAGTCGTAGCGACAGGAGGAGGAGTGTTTACCTTGACGTAGTCATAGCGACAGGGTGTGTTTACCTTGACGTAGTCGTAGCGACAGGAGGAGGAGCTCTCCAGCTCGAAGGAGCTGAAGGTCAAGTTGACGACGTTGTTGACCGACGTCTCGATCGTCCACACACAGTCCATCAGCGGCTCGTAGCGTCCGTCCATGTTGGGGTCCGGAGATCCCAGCATGCCGATGGGCGTCGCCATGACGCCGCCGCAGCCCTGCGCCGGGCCGAGCGTCTCGCTGTAGGTCGCCCGCCAGCCCACGCCGCTCACCGAGGCGTCGGTCCTGAACACCAGGAACAGCTGATTGGACGAGGACAGCAGGTCGGGGGGCAGCGCCGTCCCACAGAACCGGCCCAGCAGCGGCGCCAACGTGTCACCGCCGTCGTACACCGCCACGTAGTCATAGCGACAGGACGATGAGGCCTCCAGGTGGAACGTGTTGAACCTGCAGAGAGAGAAGGAGAGCAACACAATCAAGATCTAGGCCAGTGATCATCAACTGGCGGCCCGCGGGCCGAATCCGGCCCGCCGAACCTTCCAATCCGGCCCGCAACTGAGTTCTAATAGTTAAAAAGTAGCTATTATATTTCTCGGTCTCTGTTGGTGTGCGCCTGTAAGTCAATGCGCTGGGACACGGAGACACGCAGACACGCTCAAAGTATGCGCCTGTAAGTCAATGTGCTGGGATAAAGAAACGCCGCGGTACCCAAAGCACCGTGCATGAAAGTTTAGGGAGCCGACTGGACTGCAGGGTTTTCCCTGCCTGCCTGCAGAGGCGAGCTGCTGGGTGAGTTTGGCCGCTGCCTCGGTTAAACCGGGTGTGCACGGGGCCGTTCAGTAGCGTCTTTTGCGCACTCAAACCCATTCAGTGTAGATGCGTGTCATTCGCGCTCACAACCCAAAAACGATGCGGTAGCGGCGCGTGTTTGATGCCACTCGGTTGTTTTTTTGTGCACGTCCGTGGCGCACAGCTGCATGGACCTGCTTCTCCCTCCGGTGTTGTGTCCCGGTTCCCCCTCGGCCTGTGTCTCTCCTACTGTTTCCCACTGAGCTCTGTCCATGTGTGGAAAAACGTCGCCTCTGAGATGTAGAATGTGTATTACCTATAGAAGAGAAACACTACTGACTACTCAGGACTACTGACTTGTATCAATCAGAACCGATTGTCAGCCTCCTTTCATATTTAGGCTGAAAATCACAGGACAAGTCAGCAGTGTAAAGCTCCAGCATGTGGGAGTATCTGAAAGTCCAGCTGTCAAGATTTTTCATTTTATATCATAGGCTACCAAACACCAAAGATATGTAAAATGAAAATTACGAGTTTACAGGTAAAATAGAATATAAACAAATACATTATTAGGCAAAAAGGTGAATTTAATTTCAATCTCGGCCTATTTGAATGTCCGGCCCCCAAGGTGTCTGTTGAGAAAGATTCTGGCCCTTCAACAAATATAGTTGATGACCCCTGATCTAGGCTGTGTCCTAACCTCCCTCCTCTCTATCTAGTGACCAGTTGTTGTAGTGGTGTCTGAATGTTTAGTGATTATTAATGTTCACTATCTAGTGACTGAATCTATCCCATAATTCACCACCAAATGTAGTGAACATCCGATGGTCACTAACCGGAGCAAGATATCCCATCATGCATTGCGGTCACGGATGGCCGTTACCACAGCGGCCCAGAGCGACCGGTGTAGCTACCAAATAAATGCAGTAGTGACTGGTGTAGCTACCAAATAAATGCAGTAGTGACCGGTGTAGCTACCAAATAAATGCAGTAGTGACCGGTGTAGCTACCAAATAAATGCAGTAGTGACCGGTGTAGCTACCAAATAAATGCAGTAGTGACCGGTGTAGCTACCAAATAAATGCAGTAGTGACTGGTGTAGCTACCAAATAAATGCAAATAGTGACCGGTGTAGCTACCAAATAAATGCAAGTAGTGACCGGTGTAGCTACCAAATAAATGCAAGTAGTGACCGGTGTAGCTACCAAATAAATGCAGTAGTGACCGGTGTAGCTACCAAATAAATGCAAGTAGTGACCGGTGTAGCTACCAAATAAATGCAAGTAGTGACCGGTGTAGCTACCAAATAAATGAAGTAGTGACCGGTGTAGCTACCAAATAAATGAAGTAGTGACCGGTGTAGCTACCAAATAAATGCAGTAGTGTCAGAAAGTGTTTTTTATTTGACCAGTGAGTCACTATATTGAATTCACTATATAGTGAGTAGGGAGGAGGGAATGAGGGAGGGGTTTAGGTCCTCGTCACAGTCCTAGATCTAGATCCAGATCCTGATGAGTGTGATGAGTGTAACTTTTCTCACCGTAGTCTGACGACCCTGTTGGTCCTGACCTGGATGCTGTAGGTGCAGTTGATGTTGTGGTGGTAGTTGGTCATGGACAGAGCTGGACTGCTGACTGAGCCCATGGTGCTGTTGTAGTAGCCTCCACACGCTGCACACACACACACACACACACACACACACACACACACACACACACACACACACACACACACACACACACACACACACACACACACACACACACACACCAAACTTTACAACACTATGAATGTGTAAAATAATTTATAGTCAAAATATAATTGCAGTAATTACAGTATCTATGAATATAGGAGCAGTTATTAATCCTTTAGAGGAAATGTTTGAGGTTTATTTAATAGTTTTTTTCTTACAAATGAGGCTCTAACATTTAAATTCCTACCAGTTCAGTGTTACGTTGGTAAATTAACATTAATATAATTTAACCCAGTTACTCTGTGTGTTTACCTTTTTAGGAGTTGACGGTATTTAATACTTGCGGTGTTTAATACGGCGATTAACAGTGTAAACTAGTGATGGTGACGTCATAAACATCCAGATGTGTGGTGGACAGATGTGTACTCACGGATGGCTCGGTACTCGGCCATGAAGCCGCTGTCGCTGATCAGTGAGTCTGAGTAGAAGTGAAGCATCATGGGACCGAAGGTGGAGAACGGCCCCGGGATGCTGCTGCCGCACACGGTGGCGATGGGCGCTCCGCTGGCCGCGCCGCTGGAGCTCAGCCGGTAGATCTTCAGCCCGTCGTACCGACACGTCGAGTGTGCTACACAACACACAGCACACAACACACAACACACAACACACAACAACACACAACACACAACACAACACACAACACACAACACACAGCACACAACACACAACACACAACACAACACAACACACAACACACAACACAACACACAACACACAGGGAATATTGGTAATGTACGTATATTCCTTACTAAATACATGACATCATTAAAGACGCAGTGGGAGGGCGATTTGGGGTTTGAACTTCCTGAGGAGATTTGGGAAAGAGCTTTAGATAGAAAACATTCCTCTTCAATCTGCTTACGACACAGTTATCCAGTTCAAGGTCATGCATCGTCTTCATTGGTCTAAAGTTCGCACCTAAAGTCGATCCCATTTGTGATCGATAGCCACCCTCGAGTCTTGCATACATTCTGGTTTTGTTCAAAACTGGACAACTTCTGGCAGTCAATATTTAAAACTAACCCTAACCCTAAGTACCTATTGAACTTTTGACCCCAGGAAGAATAGCTGCTGTCTTGTACAGCAGCTAATGGGGATCTAATAAAACAAACAAACAAACTTTCTGCCATTACTGCCATATATGGAATAACTCACCTTAACCGCCAGGCACAGAATATGATCTCTCTTAGAGCTTGTAGGCGATTAATACTTTTTAAGTGGAAGGAGAAACTTCCCCCAACCTTTAAGATTAAGATTAGAATGACCTTCTAGAGAAGATTCGTTACTCTACAAGAGGATGTATTTCATGCTACATGAGGTTGTTGTTTATATTTGAATTTATGTACTTTCTACACTATCTTTCTATGTACAAATATAAATAAAAAGACTTGGAGCAAAAAAAACAAAACTGCTGGTTGCCATGACAACAGTCTGCTGGTTGCCATGACAACAGGGGGGCTGGTACCTTCGACCTGGAACACCTGGAAGGTGACGACCACCACGGTCTGGGCTCCAGCATCGATGGTGTAGTTGCAGCGGGCGGAGAACGGGTAGTCGGACGGGTAGTTGGGGGAAACCACGCGGCCGCTGGCGGCGGTGAAGTTGGCGCCGCAGCCTGAGGAACACATGACATCATCATGACATCATCACCAGACCGCCGGTTACCTGACAGCGGAGGTGAGAGCGCCGGTTCTGGTTCTTACGTGTTCTGAAGGAGGCGGAGAACCCTCTGCCCGTCGCCCCGGACGACTGGAACCGACTCGTGATGACGTTGTACGGAGCAACGACCGGCGCCGGCGCCACAGAACCACAGCCAGTAGCTAGCAGAGCCTCAGACTGCTGAGTCTGACCCGCCCACACCTGGAGAGGAACAGGAAGAGGAGAGGAACAGGAGAGGAACAGGTCAGGTGCATATTCTCATTTGTCCAGGTCATAGTATTTCAAAGGAGGTTAAATGGAAAGCAACTGGACTTAGTTATTGTCTAAGAATACGGCCTTCCTAGACAATAACTAAGTCCAGTTGCTTTCGATTTAACCTCCTTTGAACATACTGTATATATCATTTATTATGTTTTTCCATAGGTTCAGGGTGGGAGGTTCTCTAAGAAGCCAGCATCTGGTTATTGCTTTTTTACTTGCTGCCATGAGGATCTTTAATAAATATCTATCCCTGTTATGCAGATCCTTTGATATATTCCCCAAATAAAATGAAACACAAGGGAAGTTAATATCAAATCCCAGAATCCTCTTTGTTGTGGCTTGTACTTGGGTCCAGAAAGGTTGCAAGGCAGGGCAGGTCCAAAAAATATGAGTATGGTCCGCCATTAGTTGCCCCCATTGTCTCCAGCATTGGGTCTGGTGTCCTGTTTGTTTTGATTTTATTCTGGGGGTTATGAAAAACCTCACCAAGTTCTTCCAGCAGAAGCTTCTCCAACACTGTGAGTTTGTGGTCGACATCTGGGTGTGTATTATGGCAGTCCATTCCTCTGGGGAGATTACAGTTTCCAACTCTCTTTCCCATTTTTGCTTTATATAATCTGTTGAGTGGGTCTTCATCAATGAAATACTTGAGTACAGATTCCCGAAAATTCGTCGGGAGGACTTTGAGTTATAAGCTCTCATGAACATTTGTGTAACCCCAGATTGTTCTTCTGTACCCTGTCCTTTCACCTCACTTTGATAATAGTGTTGTATTTGTGTGTGTCTATACAAATCCTGTCTTTCTAGACCATATTTTCCAGATATAGACTGAAAGCCGTTCTCCTACCTTGACGTAGCTGCTCTGACACTGGCCGGCGGCGTCGGGGATCTGGAAGTCGCTGCTGAAGCTCAGCTCCAGGTGGTTTCCCTCGTGCGCCACCACCTGCCACACACACTCTGCGTTGGCCGGGAAGTTCTGAGGGAAGTTCGGAGACTTGAAGGTTCCTGAGTCGGCGTGGATGATCCCGCCACAGCCTGGAGGAACACAAGACCGGAGCGAGATGAGGTGAGGATGAAGATGATTTAAATTCAATTCAATTCAATTCAATAAACTTTAATTGTCCCCGTAAAGAAATTCATCATGGACTTCACTGGTGGTCCGCAGTTTAAAAATAAAACAAACAAACTTTATTTAAATTAAATAAATACATTAAATATCAATCAATCAATCAATCAATCAATCAATCAATCAATCAATCAATCAATCAATCAATCAATCAATCAATCAACCAACCAACCAACCAACCAACCAACCAACCAACCAATCAATCAATCAATCAATCAATCAATAACCTGTACTGATACAGTACACATTAAACAACACGTTACCCACCATCACAGCAACAAAACCGTTACAACACAGAGTTTTATCACCTGTTCACTAACTAACTACATATGTGAGGAAGACGAGTGTTTGTCTCCATGGAGACGGTGTTTGACTCACCGGAGGAGTCGGCCGACCAGGTGGCGACGAAGCCTCCTCGGGACACGCTGTGGTCGGCCAGGAACACCACGGCCAGCTTGTTGGACCCTGATTGGACGGTTCCCGGCGAGGTGGTGCCACAGTACTGGCCGATGATCGGCGACCCGGGCGACGCTCCGTTGAACACGGTGACCGAGTCCCAACCGCAGCTGGAGTGAGGCTCCAGGTTGAAGTAGCTGAAGGAGAGCTGAGACAAGCAGAGAGGTGATGTCACTGTGATGTCACTGTGATGTCACTCTGTGACGTCACTCTGTGATGTCACTCTGTGTGTGTAACTCACGGTGATGGTGTGGCCCTCGGGGGCCTCCAGCAGCCAGGCACAGCGGCTGGGGCTGGGGTAAGGGCTGGGGTAGTTAGGACTGGAAACTACCCCCCCCTCGCCGGACTGCCACCCCCCACACTCTGCAGAGAGGAGCAGTGATGTCACAGTGATGTCACAGTGATGTCACAGTGATGTCACAGTGATGTCACAGTGATGTGACTGTACACAGTATTTAAAAAGAAATTGAAATTGTATTTTTTATGAGCTGTATATGAGTAAGAGTGGTTCCACTTTGTTACCTAAGAAAAACTCTGTTTAACTCATTGAGTGCCGCGCTCCTTTCCAAAGTTTTAGTCAAGTGTACCGGCAATTTAGACCATTTTTGACTTTTTATGTAGAGCCATAGTGTATTCTATATTATTGCCACCAACACATACTGTGGCTCAATTGAAAGGTTTAACTTTATGCTTCAAATGACCACAAACCGTTTGTTTCTACGTGCCTCCGTTCCTGAGAAAAGTCAAGCTAAACATGGCTGGGTTTCACCAAAATCCCTCCTTTTTTTCTAGAAAAGGAGATAGAGCGTCTTTTATGAAAGGTGCTCTGTTTGTGTCTGTCGCTCTTCTGACACTCGCATTTCTGGATCAAAGGGCTCGTATAAGATAAATATACACAACAATTGTTGTTCTATTCACAAAACCACCATCGGGGGCGGGGGGGGCGCCACTAAACAACAATAACACAGACGCACCGTGCCGTGTCACAGCTTCTCGCCGCGGAGCGTGAGGGTCAGTCGGCCACAGCGCCTCGGGAAGACCGGTCCAGCCGGTGGTCGCGGTCCTTCTGTGGTACGGGTCGGTGATGCCGGTCTGCTTTGGTCCAGAGACCATCAGATTTTACCGCGGGAGGACTTTGGGGAGGACACGGTGTTGCTCCAGCTGAAGACCGGGCGGGACAGTCGGCTGAGAGCTTCCTGTTTCTGCTCCGAGCTGCTGGAGCAGCTGGAGCTGCAGCGCGGGTGAGAGCAGAGCAGCGCTGCATCTGCATGCAGAACTCCGTTTGCAGAAGCCGAGTTATGATAAAAAACTTCCAGATCATGAGCTGTCATGTGACTTTGATCGTCATCTATTTCAGTTCTCCTCGTCGTAGAGTCCCCAAATTTACATATAATGTGTATTAAAGTGTCTATTTTCATAATTAAAAAAAGAAGCAAAAAACGAAAAATCTCGTTTTTGGCACTCAACGCATGGGAACGAAAAACGAGAAATTACGTGGTTGGCACTCAATGAGTTAAGATCGGTGGAAATGTTCAAATGTTTGTTTTAACTTTTTTAGGTTGTTGTGATTGACTGTAAATGTAAATGTATGATATGTTGTGTATATATGTATATTTTGTGTTGTTCCTTGTGGACCCCAGAAAGACTGCAATTCTAAACAGTGATGTCACAGTGATGTCACAGTGATGTCACAGTGATGTCACAGTGATGTCATGGTGTGTCACCTGAGAACAGGTACTTGGCCCTGAAGCCCAGGTCTCCCTGGGAGGAGTCGGTCTGGAACTGGACCCAGAGCTCGGGGGTGAAGACCACGATGGGAACTCTGGGGGTCGTCTGCCCGCACAACTTGGCCAACAGCTCTCCGTCAGAGTCACCTGGGGGGGGGGTTATCCACTCTTTAAAAAGCAGCTAAAAATACATCTCAACTTCTCTCTCCACATCCCACATCCTCACTCTCTAAAGTCTTTTTATGATTTCAATTAATGAATTTTTTCTACCTTATTTCTATTGTCTCTATTTGTTACTGAATCACTTTGTTCTTTATCTCTCCATTTTTTCTCATTTTTTTCTCATTTTGGTTCATTTTGCTCGTATAATATTGATTATGCACTTTATCTCCTTTTTTTCCTATGTTTATTTGTTAGCCATAGAAATCTGTCTTGTTGTAATTTGTTATCGGCTTCGTTCCCTCCGTGCACCATTAATTTAAATGTGTGCTAAATAAATAAACAAAACTAAACTAAACACAGGTAAGGGCCAATCAACAACCAATAGGAAGCAGCCGTGGTGCTCACCCAGTCTGAACTGCAGGAAGTCGGCGCTGCAGGTCTGGTGGCTCTGCAGGTGCAGGTCTTCCACCAGAACCACGATGGACGAGTTCACGTGTCGCGGGTTCTGAATCCTCCACTCACAGTTCAGATTGCTGCTGTAGTTGGACACCAGGTATCCAGGAGAGGTGAAGTTCCCCCCCGCCAGGCTGCTGAGGACACCGCCGCACACTGAGGACCAATCAGAGACACGCACCTCAGAAACACACACACCTCAGAAACACACGCACCTCAGAAACACACACCTCAGAAACACACACACCTCAGAAACACACACACTGCTACTGTTGTGGTATTTTTAAAGAAAAATGACATAGAAGGTTGAAAACAACAAGACCAGTGAACAGAGTTTTGCCACCTTTAAAGATCAAGTATGAACTGTGTTATTATTTCACTAATGACTACATTACATTTTTTAAAGTAAAGTTACTTTGTGTTCTTATGTTGTTTCATTTCAACACTGCATCATCACTACTGGCAGCCATCTTGATCTCCAAAATTACAGCGTGCTCTTTAGCACCACCTAATGGATGAGAGTGGGCACTTCAACAGGGTCTGAAGGAGTGCAGGGCGTCAGTGGTGAACAGGGATGGATGTGAACTATATATTATGACCCTTATAACTCTTTCTGCTGAGCTAGGAGTTTTGGCTTCAGGTGCAGTAACACAGAACGGCCACCAGGCGGATTGAGGATGGAAACATCTCAGAGATGGTTAGGAAGGTGGTACACTTCCAGAGAAGATGAGGGTGAAACCAAGGTCACAGAAAAAGGTGCTCAGTCAGCAGAGATCAGACTTCAACAGGTGGGAGGGAGAAATACTGAGATCAACACATGTCCAACAGTAAATAAGCCACATTGATGATATGAAGTCAGTCGCTCTGTCGCTCTCTTTGCAGTGCACCTCTGTGCACGAAGTTCTGACCTTTATTTCTCTTATCTTTTGTCTATGTGTGCAACTCGGGTTGTTTTTCTTTTGCTTTGTTCTGAAGTGAATTAAAGACAACTCTAATTGAAGATCCATCTTTTCCAGCGTCGTGTTTTGAGTTTTTGAGTTTATTTTACTTCAATGGAGAAGAAAATTTAAAGGCCCAAATAGGACGATATATACGTTCTATATATGTTATTTTTCTTTGTAGTGTATTATCCACCTGAGCTTTTTTGCTTTAATATCTTCAATTATCTTATGTTCTTCATGGTGTTTTCTTAGCCTAAAAGTTAAGGGAAATGTCAGAGGTAAGTCACCATTTGGATAGGAAATTCATTTGTGATAAGTAACAGTTTATAGTTAAATGGAATAAATATAGATAAATTCAGATGTTACAAGAGAGAAAGGCACATGCATACATTTACAGCAAGATGTTTAGATTAGGTGTCTAGTAGTAGTGTGGAATGTACCCTGAGAAATGTGTTCCTTGTCATCTACCCATCTCTGTGGGTCATAGTTTCTGGGGAAACTTGACACTGTATCTATAGTTAAGTTAGCTTGGTCAAGAGGTTAAATGTCAGAAGGTTAGATTCTGTTTTTAGATCCTGTCTTTGTCTGACTATCCTGGTCAGTTATATCCTTCTGTGGGAGAAGGTGGAGAATTAGAAAACGTATATAAGGTTAGAGCTTTAGGCCAAGAGAGAGATCTCACATTGGACCAGAGATGCTCCACGATTCAGCATTTTTGTACACTGTTCTTCTTCTTGTAATAAACTCTTTTTGAATGCAAGAAAAGACGTGTCGGCGGTTCCCTTCTCTTCATCAACACATCAATATACCACATCTTCTACAGTTCCAGGTGTGTTGGTCTGTCGTCGGGGGTGACAGGTTCTCACCTGCCTCCTCCTGAGTGTCGTACGACGCCGTGAAGCCGCCGTTGGACACGGACGCGTCGGTCCTGAACACCACGGTCATGGTGTTACCGGACGAACGCACCTGAGTTCCTGCTGGGACCGAACCACAGAACCGGTTCAGACGGGGCGCGTCGTCCGCCAGCCCGTTACGCACCTGCAAGACAGAGAGCAGGGCAGAGGACACACGTCAGGCCAGACCAGACTGAGACTGGACCTTCAGAACTGGAGTAAGGGAGAATTTAAAGGGATAGTTTACAGAGAGAGTTTGGCAAATTCTCCTATTGCCATGAAGGTTTGTTACCTTTAATTGTCGGTATTTCCATGTTTCCCTCATCAAACTAAATACACAATCCAACAACTCCACAATGCTCTGGTGGACAAGTTGTGACCTGCACATTCACCACGCTATGAGATAATAACGTATAATTATGTAACATTACGACACATGAAGCAAATAACCAGAACTACTTTCTTCTGAAATCCCTCCGCCCAGCAGCCGTGTCTGGAATGTAGTTCCGGCTGAATTTCCCTCTAAAACAACTCTGTCTGGTAACGTTGTGTTATTATCTCATATCGTGGTGAATGTGCAGCTCACAACTTGTCCACCAGAGCGTTGTGGAGTTGTTGGATTGTGTATTTGATGAGTTTGATGAGGGACAGGCGGAAATATTGCGCACCGTGCAGAGCTCACGGCTCTGCTCCGCCGTTCTAAAAACATCTTGCACCGACAGTTAAAGGTAACGAACCTACTGCTATGACTATAGGGATTATGGTGAGAGGAGGACCTGGCTAAATGTTGGACTGTCTCTTTAAAGAGGTGTCATCTGGCTGTTTGAACATAGTGATGTATTATGAACTCGCCTCGACGTAGTCAAAGGAACAGGATGTCCCGGAGCCTTCCAGCCGCAGGTCGTTGATGGTGAGCGTGACGCGGCGCCCGGCCGGGGCCACCAGCGCCCAGCGGCACAGCCGGCTGTGGGGGTAGAGGTTGGGGTAGTTGGGAGAGGAGATGGTCCCTGAGGGGGCGTTCAGCTCGCCTCCACAGACTGGGGGGGGGGCAACAGTAGGGGTGGGAGAAAAAATAAATTCACATAACTATCGCAATTTTTTTGTTGATGATTTTTAAATCAATTTTCTTTTTTTTATGTTGTGCAATGTGCATTTGTTCGCCTTTTTTACATCCAGAGAGTCCAGGTTGTGAAAAAGGAGTATGTTAATTTATAGGCTCCTACAGTGTTTGTGTGCAGATAAATGTTAAATGTAGCAGTTTACCTCCGTCTATATCTCATTCTGTCAGAAAGGTTTCAGAAGCCTGTTGTTTCTATACGCTTTTATTTTTTCTGCAGTCCAGGCTTTTGAAAAGAGAGTAAACATATATATTGCTGCTGAATAAATCTGAAAAAATGACTGACATGTGATGTGTATTTTTTCGGCAATATCGTAGAATCGCTACTTAAATCGAATCGGCATCCAAAACATCATGTGTGTGTGTGCGTGTGTGTGTGTGTGTGTGTGTGTGTGTGTGTGTGTGTGTGTGTGTGTGTGTGTGTGTGTGTGTGTGTGTGTGTGTGTGTGTGTGTGTGTGTGTGTGTGTGTGTACCTTCCACACTGGCCTCAAACCTCAGCCTGAAACCTGCCGCGTTTCCACTGGAGTCACTGACGAACCTGACGAAGGCAAAACTGTCGGATGTTTCCATGGCGACGGGAAGGTTAGCGCCACAGTGTCGGCCCAAGAGACGTCCTGCAACACACATACAACACAACACAGACACACAACACACAACACACACAACACACACAGACACACACTGATGATGATGATGATGGAGAAGACGATGTTTTCTGTATCCTTAAATGATGTCTGCTTCATATCAGCCGCCCAGGCGCTTTGTAACTGACCGACTCCTATTGTCAACTGCACTGGCAGTGTTTATGTCCCTTGTACTTTTTGGGCAAGGCAAGGCAATTTTATTAGTATAGCCCATTTTTACCACCAGTTTGTCTCAAAGGGCTTTACATGGCATCACAACAACATCCTCTGCCCTTAGACCCTCACATCCACTGAGGAAAAACTCCATGGAAAACCCTTTAACAGGGAAAAATGGGCATAGATAAATATTTCAAATGTGCGTCACCTGAAGCGTTGTACTCTCTGATCTCCACGTAGTCGTTGGAGCAGCCCGAGCTGGCCTGCAGGCTGAAGTTCTGGTAGCTGAGGGTCAGGAAGTGGCCGGTCGGACCCTCCAGGAACCACTCGCAGCTGGAGCCGTCGGGGTAGTTGGACCCTGGGAACCCCGGACTGCTGACGGCCCCACTCTGACCGATGTAGGTCCCTCCACACGTTCCTGAGGGGGGGGGGGGGTGATGAGGTAACTTTAAGGAAACTTTGAGGAATATCAGCTTCTGCCATCAAACAGAAGGTTTAGAGACTGAACAGGCTGAGGAACTCTTCTGTCCCTCAGTCTGTCAAACTGTTCAATCAGAGTTTGGGCTCTAAGTCGACTAGACCCTCGGGTTCATGTACAGACTGAGCACTGGCTGTTGCACCAAAGACACTTTGTAATGTTGGATTTATGTTGTGAATGGAGTTACGAGGTAGTTTGTGTTTTTCTTTAAATGTGACCTTTGAGGGAAACATTTATGCTTTTTTGTAAATGTATGTTTTTGGTATTTTGTTATTATTTGTGTGAAACCTTGGACATCATGGGACGCAAGACACATTTCAGAATGATCTGACAATAAAGTGTAATCTTATCGTATCTTATCTTATCTTTTAATAAGAACTAGATCTACACCCAACACTCACCTGTGGAGTAGCGGGCCTTGAAGCCTTTGTGCTGACTCACCTGTGGAGTAGCGGGCCTTGAAGCCTTTGTGCGTGACGCTGGTGTCGGTGCGGAAGCGGAGCAGCATGGCCGAGCCGGTGGAGTGCTGAGTGGACGGTCGCGTGTTGCCACAGAGGCGGGAAATCACGTCGGCGTTCAGCGTCGGTCCGTCTCTCAGCTCCAGGTAGTCGTAGCGACAGCTGAGGAAACAGGATGAAGACCGTGAGACTGGACCAGGACTAGAGACCAGGACCAGGACTAGAGACCAGGACCAGGACCAGGACCAGAACCAGGACCAGGACCAGGACCAGGACTAGAGACCAGGACCAGGACCAGGACCAGGACCAGGACCTGAACAGGAAGCAGCCGACCTACCTGGACGTGGGCTCGATGTAGAAGTCGTCCTCGAAGTCGAGCTTGACTTCCTCCCCATTGGGAACGGTGATGACCCAGACACAGTCGATGTTCTGGGGGTAGTTCTGGGGGTAGTTGGGTGAGGTGATGTAACCGGGGGGGTCGCCATGGTTGAGCTCGATGAAACCGCCACACGCTGCGGAGAAAAGTTTACAGGTTTAGGTTTACAGGTGGTGGTCTACCTCTCTATGGTGGTCTACTTGTAGTGGTCTAGTTGTCTGTAGTGGTCTACTTGTCTGTAGTGGTCTACTTGTCCACCCACCGGACCGTTATGGGACTTGAACCCACCGGACCGTTATGGGACTTGAACCCACCGGACCGTTATGGGACTTGAACCCACCGGACCGTTATGGGGACTTGAACCTTGTCAGATGTTTAGAAAGGTGTATATTATATAGATAGATAGTATATATATAGATGTAGATGTGTCGTTACCTTGGCTGTGGGCTTCGAAGGTGAGCTGGAAGCCGCTGGCCTCGTTGCTGGCGTCAGACACAAAGTGAACAAACAGGTCGTTGTCGGTGGTCTGGATCAGGGAGGGGGGGCTGGCCCCACACAGTCGCCCCCCCAGCAGAGGAGCCGAGGCATCCGGGCCGTTCCTCACCTGGGGACAGACGGGAGGTAAACCACCGACACTGGAGCCACTGGAGCCACTGGAGCCACTGGAGCCACTGGAGCCACGCCTAACTGTGCCTTCACACCAAAAGCTTCCAAAGCGTCAGAAACACTCGAGGGTGGGCGTCAGACAAGACAGTTCCCAAAACGACAAATATTTTCAGCAGCTTTGGCCGCTCGTCACAAAGTTCGATCGCACTGGTCAATGGGGAGCAGCTTTGGAAGTGCAGCGACGCCTGTTGAAGCTTTGGACGCTTTGGAAGCTTTGGATGCTTTGGATGCTTTGGATGCTTTGGAAGCTTTGGATGCTTTGGATGCTTTGGATGCTTTGGATGCTTTGGATGCTTTGGAAGCGTGGCGACGCCTGTTGAAGCTTTGGAAGCTTTGGAAGCTTTGGATGCTTTGGAAGCTTTGGAAGTGCAGCGACGCCTGTTGAAGCTTTGGAAGCTTTGGAAGCGCGGCGACGCCTGTTGAAGCTTTGGACGCTCAGTGTCGCCGGGTTCTCATTGAAAATGAATTGACTTCCGGCGTTTTGACGCTTTGGAAGCTTTTGGTGTGAACACACAGTAAGATGGACACCTGAAACCTGATCATAACCCCCCCTCACCTCTAGGTAGTCCCCCGAGCTGCAGCCGGTCCCGTAGCCCTGGATCTGGAACGGGCTCTGGAAGGTGACGGAGACTCTGAAGCCGGGAGTCACCATGACGTGCCAGCTGCAGTCGAGTCCGGGCCGGTAGTTCTGAGGGTAGTGGGGGCTGCTCAGCACCCCCCGGTCCACATGGAGAAGCCCCCCGCAGCCTGGACACACACACACACACACACAGCTACGATCAATACTGCTGATCATGGAACTATTGGAGTGTATTTTCTACCGCCTAATTTGTTAAGTATTTTACCCTGAGGGTTATTAATGTGTTTAGTTTATGATCCACTTTAAATTCTGAACTTTTACCTTCTGAACTGTCTCACTGCCTTCTCCAGGTGTGTTCTTTGCTTGCCTGAAGGTAAATGACCATTATGATATGAACTAAGGCTTTGTTCAGACTGAAGGCCATATGTTAAGGTCAGAGCATACAGCTGTATCTGGTTTGCCTCACCTATGTTTACGTTAGCCTAAAGGTTAACTGACTGGTCAGGATGTAAAATACCAGAGGGTAATTTGGACATGTTGGGTATTGTCTCAGTTTATGACCATCCGGCTCAGCTACATCCTTCTGTTTAGAGAGGTGGAGTTTTAGAAAACATATATACGGTCAGGACTTTTGGCCAAGAGACAGAGGTCTCATATTTGGCTCCAGAGGCTCCTCGAAGATTCAGCTTTTTTGACACTACATCTTTTTTTGTAATACACTTTTTTACCATCTACAAAGAAGACGTGTCAGAGTGGTCATCTTTTCATCAGCATCGACATCGAAATATAATACACTATATATATCAATATTGTACCAGGGTGCAACGACCTCTGACCTTTGGAGTAGGAGGCATTGAAGCCGCGGCCGCTGACGCTGCTGTCGGAGGAGAAGTGGATGAACATGGCGTCTCCGGTGGAGTGGAGCGAACCGGGAGGCTCCCGACCGCAGAGAGTCGCTAGGACCGGAGAGATGCTGGTGTCACCTGTAGACACACACACACACACACACACACACACACACACACACACACACACACACACACACACACACACACACACACACACACACACACACACACACACACACACACACAGGTGAGCAGTGTAAACCTAGACAGGTTCACCACTCACCACTGTGACCTCTACAACCTGTTAGACTGGACTTCCCTCCACACCAGACGGCTCCATCACTGGTTTCTGCTCATTTATAAAACCATTCTCGGCATCACACCTCTCTACCTCTTTTCCCTTCTGCACCTCTATCACCCTGCCCGCAATCTAAGGTCCAGTGCATTCATTAACCTCTCCATCCCCAAAGTCATCAACCTCTTCATCAACCTCTCTATCCCCAAAGTCTGCACCGTCTTCGGACAGAGCCTTCTGGTTCGCTGCAGCCTTCGACTGGAACATCCTACAAAACACCTTAAACTTTCTTTCTTCACCTCTCTCTCTGTCTGCAAACAAAATCTGCTACAAATCACAGTTGACTCCTGCACTTGCTAATAGGCCTCTTGTCATGCCCTATTAATTAACTGTTTTATTGTATTATATTGAATTTTTCTGTGTATTTTATATAACCTTGTTTTCACTTTTAGCACTCCCCTCCCCCTTCCCCTTCAGGCTGCACTTGAAAATAAGAATTTTGTTCTTTATTTGCTCGCCTGGTTAAATAAAGGTTAAAAAAAACAAACAGGTGCAGCTTCGTCTCCCTGACAACGCCTCACCGTCCCTGACGACCAGGCTGTCGAAGTAGCAGGTGGGGTAGTCCTCCATGTCCAGAGAGAGGATGTTGAACTCCACCGTGGAGCCAGGTGATCGGATCAGCCAGGTGCACTCCTGGTCCGGGAGGTAGTTCTCCGGCCATCCGGGGGAGAAGAGGAACGCCGGAGAGTCCTGAGTCATCAGCAGGCCGCCACACGCACCTGACACACACACACACACACACACACACACACACACACACACACACACACACACACACACACACACACACACACACACACACACACACACACATACACACACACACACTTTAACAGCTGTCGGGATGGAGCTCTGCTGTGGTCCAGACTAGAGATGCGCGGATAGGCAATTATTTCATCCGCAACCGCATCACAAAAGTCGTCATCCACCCGCCATCCACCCGTTGTTGTATATCTAATATGGACGATGCAAGGCGTGCCACGGATTAATATCTCTTGGCCACGCATTAGAAGCCAATGTTTTTAAGAAGTAAAAAAATGTTTTAGAAAGACTAGGCCTATATTTTTGTTAGGTAAAAAAAATTTCTGAATTTTTGAAACGATTACATATAAGTTATTTCAATAAATATTGCCATCTCTCATGTGCGGACACCAATGGGCAATTACTGCAGTGCCTGATGAAAATTTGACTGTTTCAAAGAGTGCTGCTCGTTTTTCCTATGTGGGTAACAATATTTAACTATGTATATATTTTTCCTAATTGGTTCAACCGCCACCCGCCCGAATCTACTTCAAATAGATTTTTTTCGTCATGTCATCCGCCCGACCCGCGGTTTATCCGCGGACTCTGCGGATAAACCGCAAACTGTGCATCTCTAGTCCAAACCCTCCTGGTCTCATGTGGTTCTGACCTGGGGGGATGGTGGGCGGCGGTCCCGAGTCCTGGACGGCGGTCCACGCCACCAAGAAGCCCCGCCCCCCCTGCACGCCGTCAGACTGGAACTGCAGCGTCAGCGTGTTCCCGCTGCTCCTCAGGGGGGGGGGCAGCTGCAGGCCGCAGAACGTCCCCAGGGGGTAGGAGTGAACGCTGGGGCCGTCGAAGACCTGAGGGAGGATCGGGATTTCAGATTTCAGATTTATTTATTTTCTTAAAAATGGGAACAGTACATATTGATGGACATTGACATGTAAATATGTGGGATTGAAGCCAAGTGGCTCATTTCCATCCCCAGTCCCATCGGCAGGTTGATGTTAGACATAAAAAACACCCGGGACCGGGGCCGGGAACTCACCTTGAGGTCGTCATAGTAACAGTCGTACAGGTCCTCGATGTCCATGTCCAGGAAGTGGAGCTGCACGTAGCGGTCGCCGCCCACGGTGACGGTCCAGCGGTAGTTGGCGTTGCCGGGATACGTTCTGGGATACAGGGGGGAGGCGATCTGCCCGGACTCTCCCATCACATCGTTACCATAGACTGAGGAGCAGAGAGGTCAGAGGTCAGCGGCTACGCTCTGACATCACAGCTGACATCACAGCTGACATCACAGTGACATCACAGACTCACGGTGAGTGAAGGACGCTCTGAATCCGGCGCCGCTCACGGACGCGTCGGACACGAACTTGACCCACAGGATGTGGCCGATCACCGACGTGTAGTTGGAGGGAAGAGACGTTCCACAGAACCGACCAACCAGAGCGCCCGTAGAGTTCCCCTCCCGGATCTCCAGGAAGTCGTTCTGACAGCCGAAGCCCCCCTGCAGGTGGAAGACCCTGAACGCAACACAACACAGGTGGTTAAAAGACCCTGAACCAACACAGGTGGTTAAAAGACCCTGAACGCAACACAACACGGGTGGTTAAAAGACCCTGAACGCAACACGGGTGGTTAAAAGACCCTGAACCAACACAGGTGGTTAAAAGACCCTGAACGCAACACAACACGGGTGGTTAAAAGACCCTGAACCAACACAGGTGGTTAAAAGACCCTGAACGCAACACAGGTGGTTAAAAGACCCTGAACCAACACAGGTGGTTAAAAGACCCTGAACGCAACACAACACGGGTGGTTAAAAGACCCTGAACGCAACACAACACGGGTGGTTAAAAGACCCTGAACGCAACACGGGTGGTTAAAAGACCCTGAACACAACACATTACAGGCGGTTAAAAGACCCTGAACGCAACACAACACGGGTGGTTAAAGACCCTGAACGCAACACAACACGGGTCAAAAACAGACGGTAAAGGTCAGTAGACAGTCGGTAAACGCTGGATAAACAGTCGGTAAGAGGACTGACGTGAAGGTGAGTAGACAGTTGGTAAAGGTCAATAAATAGATGGTTATGGTCAAAAACAGACGGTGAGTCTCAGTAGACAGTAAAGGTGAGTAAACAGTCGGTAAAGGTCAGTAAACAGTCGGTAAGAGGACTGACGTGAAGGTGAGTAAACATTCGGTAAAGGTCAGTAAACATCGGTAAGAGGACTGACGTGAAGGACAGCTGCAGCCGGTTTCCTGGGGAACTCCTGATGGTCCAGACACACTCCACGTTGGGGGGGTAGGCGTCGGGGTAGTTGGGGCTGTTGAAGGCTCCACTCTCCATCACCAGGTCTCCTCCACAGCCTGGTGGGGGGGAGGGGGGGTTAGAGGGGGTTAGAGGGGGGTCAGGGGGGGTTAGAGGGGGGTCAGGGGGGGTCAGGTCACAGCAGCAGAATGAGTCCTTCACAGTGACCAATCAGAGTGAGTCTCACCTGAGGTGGAGGCGGAGAACGTGGCTCTGAAGCCTTTCCTGGAGACCGAGTGGTCGGAGACGAAGTTCACCACCAGGGCGCTGCTGAAGGAGGTGACGGGGTGAGGGACGGTGTTGCCGCAGTAACGTCCTGGAGACAACAACACACTGTTAGTAGCTGGTTTCCATCACAGGTTTTTGCAAAATGAAAGCGATATTTCTGTCTGAAATTTTGAAAAAGTACAACTTCTATTTGCAGATGTTTCCATTTAAAGGAGTTTTGCTTTTGCGAATGAGCCGAAACCAAAACAAGTGTTTCCATCACACTTTTATATCGATACGTCTGAAAAACCAACTCATGAGAGCGTAAAAATGTTTTCCCGATATTTGAGAGGGTTTTTGAAATGTAGGCGTTTCCATTACCAGTTGTTTTATTGTGATATTTAGGTTTTGCACAATTCTAGTGTCCTTGGGTGTCTTGAAAGGCGCTATATAAAGCTAAATTATTATTATTATTCTAGGGGAAATGGAAACACACCTACCGACACACACAAACACACACACACACACACACACACACACACACACACACACACACACACACACACACACACACACACACACACACACACACACACACACACACACACACACACACACACACACACTCTCTACCTATAGAAGGTGCCTGGTAGTTGTCTCCATCCAGCACCTCCACTGCATCGTGGGAACAGTTGGCGTTGACCATCTCCAGCTCGAAGTCGGTGAAGGACAAGGTCACATGGTTGACTGGTCACAGGGAGAGAGGTCAAAGGTCAAACATTAACACCAACACCGACAGTAGTTTTCACTGCGGGGCCTTGAAGGCATCTCACATGGTTCCTGAGCTCTGATGATCCAGCTGCAGTTCTGATTGGGCGGGTACGGCCTCGGGTACCGTGGCGACGCAATGTCTCCTCCCACATCGTCGGCAGTGATGGTCGTTCCACAGGCTGGTGGAAAAAACACAACCACAGTGACATTCAGTGACCTTCAGGGACCTTCAGGGACCTTCAGGGACCTCAGCCTGGAGCTGGGTGACCATGACATCAAATAAACTTTATCTGTCCCACCAGGGGAAATTTGTCTTGGGCAAGGGAGTTACGACAGTTGCCATGTACATGTAAAACACCCATACACATTACATAATATACAATAAAACAGTAACAAAGGCAAACAAATCCAAGAGAAGAGAAAGAAAGAAAGTACAGGGTGCAATAAATAGAGTAAAATACTTATGATACAAGTTCCAATAAAAACATACTAAAAAAACTAAAAGAAAGAGCGAGGGGTGTTGGTATCAGCCAGCAGGTGGACGGGCAAACCGGATGGAATTGATATGATTGACTGATTGACGGGTTGAAGGGCCGGGGAGCCACATGATGAGGTCACAGGTCGGACCAGACAGGAAGTGATGAGTCTCTCTGCTGGCCACTCCCCCAACGACTCATCACCTGAACCGACACGCCCCCAACGACTCATCACCTGAACCGACACGCCCCCAACGACTCATCACCTACTCATAACCCTAATAACTACTATATAACTACTATAACCCTACTTTACCACAGAAGAACAGAGACTGAAGGATGGAGAGATGAGCAGACAGAGAGAAGAGCAGACAGAGAGAAGAGAGAAGAGCAGACAGAGAGAAGAGAGAAGAGCAGACAGAGAGAAGAGCAGACAGAGAGAAGAGAGAAGAGCAGACAGAGAGAAGAGAGAAGAGCAGACAGAGAGAAGAGCAGACAGAGAGAAGAGAGAAGAGCAGACAGAGAGAAGAGCAGACAGAGAGAAGAGAGAAGAGCAGACAGAGAGAAGAGCAGACAGAGAGAAGAGAGAAGAGCAGACAGAGAGAAGAGCAGACAGAGAGAAGAGCAGACAGAGAGAAGAGCAGACAGAGAGAAGAGAGAAGAGCAGACAGAGAGAAGAGCAGACAGAGAGAAGAGAGAAGAGCAGACAGAGAGAAGAGCAGACAGAGAGAAGAGAGAAGAGCAGACAGAGAGAAGAGCAGACAGAGAGAAGAGAGAAGAGCAGACAGAGAGAAGAGAGAAGAGCAGACAGAGAGAAGAGCAGACAGAGAGAAGAGAGAAGAGAGAAGAGAGAAGAGCAGACAGAGAGAAGAGCAGACAGAGAGAAGAGCAGACAGAGAGAAGAGCAGACAGAGAGAAGAGCAGACAGAGAGAAGAGAGAAGAGCAGACAGAGAGAAGAGAGAAGAGCAGACAGAGAGAAGAGCAGACAGAGAGAAGAGCAGACAGAGAGAAGAGAGAAGAGCAGACAGAGAGAAGAGCAGACAGAGAGAAGAGAGAAGAGCAGACAGAGAGAAGAGAGAAGAGCAGACAGAGAGAAGAGCAGACAGAGAGAAGAGAGAAGAGAGAAGAGAGAAGAGCAGACAGAGAGAAGAGAGAAGAGAGAAGAGCAGACAGAGAGAAGAGAGAAGAGAGAAGAGCAGACAGAGAGAAGAGCAGACAGAGAGAAGAGAGAAGAGAGAAGAGAGAAGAGCAGACAGAGAGAAGAGCAGACAGAGAGAAGAGAGAAGAGCAGACAGAGAGAAGAGCAGACAGAGAGAAGAGAGAAGAGAGAAGAGCAGACAGAGAGAAGAGCAGACAGAGAGAAGAGCAGACAGAGAGAAGAGCAGACAGAGAGAAGAGAGAAGAGCAGACAGAGAGAAGAGCAGACAGAGAGAAGAGAGAAGAGCAGACAGAGAGAAGAGCAGACAGAGAGAAGAGAGAAGAGAGAAGAGCAGACAGAGAGAAGAGCAGACAGAGAGAAGAGCAGACAGAGAGAAGAGCAGACAGAGAGAAGAGAGAAGAGCAGACAGAGAGAAGAGCAGACAGAGAGAAGAGAGAAGAGCAGACAGAGAGAAGAGCAGACAGAGAGAAGAGAGAAGAGCAGACAGAGAGAAGAGCAGACAGAGAGAAGAGCAGACAGAGAGAAGAGAGAAGAGCAGACAGAGAGAAGAGCAGACAGAGAGAAGAGAGAAGAGCAGACAGAGAGAAGAGCAGACAGAGAGAAGAGCAGACAGAGAGAAGAGAGAAGAGCAGACAGAGAGAAGAGCAGACAGAGAGAAGAGCAGACAGAGAGAAGAGAGAAGAGCAGACAGAGAGAAGAGCAGACAGAGAGAAGAGAGAAGAGAGAAGAGCAGACAGAGAGAAGAGCAGACAGAGAGAAGAGAGAAGAGAGAAGAGCAGACAGAGAGAAGAGCAGACAGAGAGAAGAGCAGACAGAGAGAAGAGCAGACAGAGAGAAGAGAGAAGAGCAGACAGAGAGAAGAGAGAAGAGCAGACAGAGAGAAGAGCAGACAGAGAGAAGAGAGAAGAGCAGACAGAGAGAAGAGCAGACAGAGAGAAGAGCAGACAGAGAGAAGAGCAGACAGAGAGAAGAGCAGACAGAGAGAAGAGCAGACAGAGAGAAGAGAGAAGAGCAGACAGAGAGAAGAGCAGACAGAGAGAAGAGCAGACAGAGAGAAGAGCAGACAGAGAGAAGAGCAGACAGAGAGAAGAGCAGACAGAGAGAAGAGAGAAGAGAGAAGAGCAGACAGAGAGAAGAGCAGACAGAGAGAAGAGAGAAGAGAGAAGAGCAGACAGAGAGAAGAGAGAAGAGCAGACAGAGAGAAGAGAGAAGAGCAGACAGAGAGAAGAGAGAAGAGCAGACAGAGAGAAGAGAGAAGAGAGAAGAGAGAAGAGAGAAGAGAGAAGAGAGAAGAGAGAAGAGAGAAGAGAGAAGAGAGAAGAGCAGACAGAGAGAAGAGAGAAGAGCAGACAGAGAGAAGAGAGAAGAGAGAAGAGAGAAGAGAGAAGAGAGAAGAGAGAAGAGAGAAGAGAGAAGAGAGAAGAGCAGACAGAGAGAAGAGAGAAGAGCAGACAGAGAGAAGAGAGAAGAGCAGACAGAGAGAAGAGAGAAGAGCAGACAGAGAGAAGAGCAGACAGAGAGAAGAGCAGACAGAGAGAAGAGCAGACAGAGAGAAGAGCAGACAGAGAGAAGAGAGAAGAGCAGACAGAGAGAAGAGCAGACAGAGAGAAGAGCAGACAGAGAGAAGAGCAGACAGAGAGAAGAGAGAAGAGCAGACAGAGAGAAGAGCAGACAGAGAGAAGAGCAGACAGAGAGAAGAGCAGACAGAGAGAAGAGAGAAGAGCAGACAGAGAGAAGAGCAGACAGAGAGAAGAGCAGACAGAGAGAAGAGCAGACAGAGAGAAGAGAGAAGAGCAGACAGAGAGAAGAGCAGACAGAGAGAAGAGCAGACAGAGAGAAGAGCAGACAGAGAGAAGAGCAGACAGAGAGAAGAGAGAAGAGCAGACAGAGAGAAGAGAGAAGAGCAGACAGAGAGAAGAGCAGACAGAGAGAAGAGCAGACAGAGAGAAGAGAGAAGAGCAGACAGAGAGAAGAGAGAAGAGCAGACAGAGAGAAGAGCAGACAGAGAGAAGAGCAGACAGAGAGAAGAGCAGACAGAGAGAAGAGCAGACAGAGAGAAGAGCAGACAGAGAGAAGAGAGAAGAGCAGACAGAGAGAAGAGCAGACAGAGAGAAGAGCAGACAGAGAGAAGAGCAGACAGAGAGAAGAGCAGACAGAGAGAAGAGAGAAGAGAGAAGAGCAGACAGAGAGAAGAGCAGACAGAGAGAAGAGAGAAGAGAGAAGAGCAGACAGAGAGAAGAGAGAAGAGAGAAGAGCAGACAGAGAGAAGAGCAGACAGAGAGAAGAGCAGACAGAGAGAAGAGAGAAGAGAGAAGAGAGAAGAGAGAAGAGCAGACAGAGAGAAGAGAGAAGAGAGAAGAGAGAAGAGAGAAGAGCAGACAGAGAGAAGAGAGAAGAGCAGACAGAGAGAAGAGAGAAGAGAGAAGAGCAGACAGAGAGAAGAGAGAAGAGAGAAGAGAGAAGAGAGAAGAGAGAAGAGAGAAGAGAGAAGAGAGAAGAGCAGACAGAGAGAAGAGAGAAGAGAGAAGAGAGAAGAGAGAAGAGAGAAGAGAGAAGAGAGAAGAGAGAAGAGAGAAGAGAGAAGAGAGAAGAGCAGACAGAGAGAAGAGCAGACAGAGAGAAGAGAGAAGAGAGAAGAGAGAAGAGAGAAGAGAGAAGAGAGAAGAGAGAAGAGAGAAGAGAGAAGAGCAGACAGAGAGAAGAGCAGACAGAGAGAAGAGCAGACAGAGAGAAGAGCAGACAGAGAGAAGAGCAGACAGAGAGAAGAGCAGACAGAGAGAAGAGCAGACAGAGAGAAGAGCAGACAGAGAGAAGAGAGAAGAGCAGACAGAGAGAAGAGAGAAGAGAGAAGAGCAGACAGAGAGAAGAGCAGACAGAGAGAAGAGAGAAGAGCAGACAGAGAGAAGAGAGAAGAGCAGACAGAGAGAAGAGAGAAGAGCAGACAGAGAGAAGAGAGAAGAGCAGACAGAGAGAAGAGCAGACAGAGAGAAGAGAGAAGAGAGAAGAGCAGACAGAGAGAAGAGAGAAGAGCAGACAGAGAGAAGAGAGAAGAGCAGACAGAGAGAAGAGAGAAGAGCAGACAGAGAGAAGAGCAGACAGAGAGAAGAGAGAAGAGCAGACAGAGAGAAGAGAGAAGAGCAGACAGAGAGAAGAGCAGACAGAGAGAAGAGAGAAGAGCAGACAGAGAGAAGAGCAGACAGAGAGAAGAGAGAAGAGCAGACAGAGAGAAGAGCAGACAGAGAGAAGAGAGAAGAGCAGACAGAGAGAAGAGCAGACAGAGAGAAGAGCAGACAGAGAGAAGAGCAGACAGAGAGAAGAGCAGACAGAGAGAAGAGAGAAGAGCAGACAGAGAGAAGAGAGAAGAGAGAAGAGCAGACAGAGAGAAGAGCAGACAGAGAGAAGAGAGAAGAGCAGACAGAGAGAAGAGAGAAGAGCAGACAGAGAGAAGAGAGAAGAGCAGACAGAGAGAAGAGAGAAGAGCAGACAGAGAGAAGAGCAGACAGAGAGAAGAGAGAAGAGAGAAGAGCAGACAGAGAGAAGAGAGAAGAGCAGACAGAGAGAAGAGAGAAGAGCAGACAGAGAGAAGAGAGAAGAGCAGACAGAGAGAAGAGCAGACAGAGAGAAGAGCAGACAGAGAGAAGAGAGAAGAGAGAAGAGCAGACAGAGAGAAGAGAGAAGAGCAGACAGAGAGAAGAGAGAAGAGCAGACAGAGAGAAGAGAGAAGAGCAGACAGAGAGAAGAGCAGACAGAGAGAAGAGAGAAGAGCAGACAGAGAGAAGAGAGAAGAGCAGACAGAGAGAAGAGCAGACAGAGAGAAGAGAGAAGAGCAGACAGAGAGAAGAGCAGACAGAGAGAAGAGAGAAGAGCAGACAGAGAGAAGAGCAGACAGAGAGAAGAGAGAAGAGCAGACAGAGAGAAGAGCAGACAGAGAGAAGAGCAGACAGAGAGAAGAGCAGACAGAGAGAAGAGAGAAGAGCAGACAGAGAGAAGAGAGAAGAGCAGACAGAGAGAAGAGCAGACAGAGAGAAGAGCAGACAGAGAGAAGAGAGAAGAGCAGACAGAGAGAAGAGAGAAGAGCAGACAGAGAGAAGAGAGAAGAGCAGACAGAGAGAAGAGCAGACAGAGAGAAGAGAGAAGAGCAGACAGAGAGAAGAGCAGACAGAGAGAAGAGAGAAGAGCAGACAGAGAGAAGAGCAGACAGAGAGAAGAGCAGACAGAGAGAAGAGCAGACAGAGAGAAGAGAGAAGAGCAGACAGAGAGAAGAGCAGACAGAGAGAAGAGCAGACAGAGAGAAGAGCAGACAGAGAGAAGAGCAGACAGAGAGAAGAGAGAAGAGCAGACAGAGAGAAGAGCAGACAGAGAGAAGAGAGAAGAGCAGACAGAGAGAAGAACAGACAGAGAGAAGAGCAGACAGAGAGAAGAGCAGACAGAGAGAAGAGCAGACAGAGAGAAGAGAGAAGAGAGAAGAGAGAAGAGCAGACAGAGAGAAGAGCAGACAGAGAGAAGAGCAGACAGAGAGAAGAGCAGACAGAGAGAAGAGCAGACAGAGAGAAGAGCAGACAGAGAGAAGAGCAGACAGAGAGAAGAGCAGACAGAGAGAAGAGAGAAGAGCAGACAGAGAGAAGAGCAGACAGAGAGAAGAGCAGACAGAGAGAAGAGAGAAGAGCAGACAGAGAGAAGAGCAGACAGAGAGAAGAGCAGACAGAGAGAAGAGAGAAGAGAGAAGAGAGAAGAGAGAAGAGAGAAGAGAGAAGAGAGAAGAGAGAAGAGAGAAGAGAGAAGAGCAGACAGAGAGAAGAGAGAAGAGAGAAGAGCAGACAGAGAGAAGAGAGAAGAGAGAAGAGAGAAGAGAGAAGAGAGAAGAGAGAAGAGAGAAGAGCAGACAGAGAGAAGAGCAGACAGAGAGAAGAGCAGACAGAGAGAAGAGCAGACAGAGAGAAGAGCAGACAGAGAGAAGAGCAGACAGAGAGAAGAGCAGACAGAGAGAAGAGCAGACAGAGAGAAGAGCAGACAGAGAGAAGAGCAGACAGAGAGAAGAGCAGACAGAGAGAAGAACAGACAGAGAGAAGAGCAGACAGAGAGAAGAGCAGACAGAGAGAAGAGAGAAGAGAGAAGAGCAGACAGAGAGAAGAGAGAAGAACAGACAGAGAGAAGAGCAGACAGAGAGAAGAGCAGACAGAGAGAAGAGCAGACAGAGAGAAGAGAGAAGAGAGAAGAGAGAAGAGCAGACAGAGAGAAGAGCAGACAGAGAGAAGAGCAGACAGAGAGAAGAGCAGACAGAGAGAAGAGCAGACAGAGAGAAGAGCAGACAGAGAGAAGAGCAGACAGAGAGAAGAGAGAAGAGCAGACAGAGAGAAGAGAGAAGAGCAGACAGAGAGAAGAGCAGACAGAGAGAAGAGAGAAGAGAGAAGAGCAGACAGAGAGAAGAGCAGACAGAGAGAAGAGAGAAGAGAGAAGAGCAGACAGAGAGAAGAGAGAAGAGCAGACAGAGAGAAGAGAGAAGAGCAGACAGAGAGAAGAGCAGACAGAGAGAAGAGCAGACAGAGAGAAGAGCAGACAGAGAGAAGAGAGAAGAGCAGACAGAGAGAAGAGCAGACAGAGAGAAGAGAGAAGAGCAGACAGAGAGAAGAGAGAAGAGCAGACAGAGAGAAGAGAGAAGAGCAGACAGAGAGAAGAGCAGACAGAGAGAAGAGCAGACAGAGAGAAGAGCAGACAGAGAGAAGAGAGAAGAGAGAAGAGAGAAGAGCAGACAGAGAGAAGAGAGAAGAGCAGACAGAGAGAAGAGAGAAGAGAGAAGAGCAGACAGAGAGAAGAGAGAAGAGCAGACAGAGAGAAGAGAGAAGAGAGAAGAGCAGACAGAGAGAAGAGCAGACAGAGAGAAGAGAGAAGAGAGAAGAGCAGACAGAGAGAAGAGCAGACAGAGAGAAGAGCAGACAGAGAGAAGAGAGAAGAGAGAAGAGCAGACAGAGAGAAGAGCAGACAGAGAGAAGAGAGAAGAGAGAAGAGCAGACAGAGAGAAGAGCAGACAGAGAGAAGAGAGAAGAGAGAAGAGCAGACAGAGAGAAGAGCAGACAGAGAGAAGAGAGAAGAGAGAAGAGCAGACAGAGAGAAGAGCAGACAGAGAGAAGAGAGAAGAGAGAAGAGCAGACAGAGAGAAGAGCAGACAGAGAGAAGAGCAGACAGAGAGAAGAGCAGACAGAGAGAAGAGAGAAGAGAGAAGAGCAGACAGAGAGAAGAGAGAAGAGAGAAGAGCAGACAGAGAGAAGAGAGAAGAGAGAAGAGAGAAGAGAGAAGAGAGAAGAGCAGACAGAGAGAAGAGCAGACAGAGAGAAGAGCAGACAGAGAGAAGAGCAGACAGAGAGAAGAGCAGACAGAGAGAAGAGAGAAGAGCAGACAGAGAGAAGAGAGAAGAGCAGACAGAGAGAAGAGCAGACAGAGAGAAGAGCAGACAGAGAGAAGAGCAGACAGAGAGAAGAGCAGACAGAGAGAAGAGCAGACAGAGAGAAGAGCAGACAGAGAGAAGAGAGAAGAGAGAAGAGCAGACAGAGAGAAGAGCAGACAGAGAGAAGAGCAGACAGAGAGAAGAGAGAAGAGAGAAGAGCAGACAGAGAGAAGAGCAGACAGAGAGAAGAGCAGACAGAGAGAAGAGCAGACAGAGAGAAGAGCAGACAGAGAGAAGAGCAGACAGAGAGAAGAGAGAAGAGAGAAGAGAGAAGAGCAGACAGAGAGAAGAGAGAAGAGAGAAGAGAGAAGAGAGAAGAGCAGACAGAGAGAAGAGAGAAGAGAGAAGAGCAGACAGAGAGAAGAGCAGACAGAGAGAAGAGCAGACAGAGAGAAGAGAGAAGAGAGAAGAGAGAAGAGCAGACAGAGAGAAGAGAGAAGAGAGAAGAGCAGACAGAGAGAAGAGAGAAGAGCAGACAGAGAGAAGAGCAGACAGAGAGAAGAGAGAAGAGCAGACAGAGAGAAGAGCAGACAGAGAGAAGAGAGAAGAGCAGACAGAGAGAAGAGAGAAGAGCAGACAGAGAGAAGAGCAGACAGAGAGAAGAGAGAAGAGAGAAGAGAGAAGAGCAGACAGAGAGAAGAGCAGACAGAGAGAAGAGCAGACAGAGAGAAGAGCAGACAGAGAGAAGAGCAGACAGAGAGAAGAGAGAAGAGCAGACAGAGAGAAGAGAGAAGAGCAGACAGAGAGAAGAGCAGACAGAGAGAAGAGCAGACAGAGAGAAGAGCAGACAGAGAGAAGAGCAGACAGAGAGAAGAGAGAAGAGCAGACAGAGAGAAGAGAGAAGAGCAGACAGAGAGAAGAGCAGACAGAGAGAAGAGAGAAGAGAGAAGAGAGAAGAGCAGACAGAGAGAAGAGAGAAGAGAGAAGAGCAGACAGAGAGAAGAGAGAAGAGAGAAGAGCAGACAGAGAGAAGAGCAGACAGAGAGAAGAGCAGACAGAGAGAAGAGCAGACAGAGAGAAGAGCAGACAGAGAGAAGAGCAGACAGAGAGAAGAGCAGACAGAGAGAAGAGAGAAGAGCAGACAGAGAGAAGAGCAGACAGAGAGAAGAGAGAAGAGCAGACAGAGAGAAGAGAGAAGAGCAGACAGAGAGAAGAGCAGACAGAGAGAAGAGCAGACAGAGAGAAGAGCAGACAGAGAGAAGAGCAGACAGAGAGAAGAGCAGACAGAGAGAAGAGCAGACAGAGAGAAGAGAGAAGAGAGAAGAGAGAAGAGCAGACAGAGAGAAGAGAGAAGAGAGAAGAGAGAAGAGAGAAGAGCAGACAGAGAGAAGAGAGAAGAGAGAAGAGCAGACAGAGAGAAGAGCAGACAGAGAGAAGAGCAGACAGAGAGAAGAGAGAAGAGAGAAGAGAGAAGAGAGAAGAGCAGACAGAGAGAAGAGAGAAGAGAGAAGAGCAGACAGAGAGAAGAGCAGACAGAGAGAAGAGCAGACAGAGAGAAGAGCAGACAGAGAGAAGAGCAGACAGAGAGAAGAGCAGACAGAGAGAAGAGAGAAGAGCAGACAGAGAGAAGAGAGAAGAGCAGACAGAGAGAAGAGCAGACAGAGAGAAGAGAGAAGAGCAGACAGAGAGAAGAGAGAAGAGCAGACAGAGAGAAGAGCAGACAGAGAGAAGAGCAGACAGAGAGAAGAGCAGACAGAGAGAAGAGAGAAGAGCAGACAGAGAGAAGAGAGAAGAGCAGACAGAGAGAAGAGCAGACAGAGAGAAGAGAGAAGAGCAGACAGAGAGAAGAGAGAAGAGCAGACAGAGAGAAGAGCAGACAGAGAGAAGAGCAGATGGAGAGAGGGAGGCGGAGGTGAAGACAGATGGAGAGAGGGAGGCGGAGGTGAAGACAGATGGAGAGAGGGAGGCGGAGGTGAAGACAGATGGAGAGAGGGAGGCGGAGGTGAAGAGAGATGAGCAGAGGGAG
>NC_139911.1:74281-141781 GCF_905171665.1 Trachurus trachurus | reverse complement strand
TTGTCTGAAAAGGTCTTTACACAGCGTCACAACAACATCCCCTGACCCCTGACCCCTGTGTATGACTCACCTGATCTCCACAAAGTCCAGGCTGCAGGAGGGGGGAGAGCCCTCCAGCTCAAAGTCTGTGAAGTTCAGCTGGATCTGAGTGTTGATCGGCACGATGATCCTGAACACACAGTCTCTGTGGTTGGGGTAGTAGCTGGGGTAGTTAGGAGACATGAAGGAGCCGGTGGAGGTGGTGAAGGTCTCACTGCAGTCTGGGGGGGGGGGGGGCACAGCTGTTCACACCTGTTCAATACTGATCATGTGACTGAACGATGGCCAGGTGAGTGTTTACCTGTGGTGGCATTCATGGAGACGTAGCGAGCGGAGAATCCTTCTTTGGCCAAACTGGAGTCAGTGACCAACAACAGAGTCAGCTGACGGTCGGTGCTGGTGATGGAGGGGGGCACCGAGCGCCCACAGTACCTGGAGGGAGAAAGGAAAAACACCTACTAGGTAGAGTTCTACGGGGATGAAGCTACCCACTAGGGTAGCTTCATCCCTGGAGGGACCCACTACCCACTAGGGTAGCTCCATCCCTGAAGGGACCCACTAGGGTAGCCCCATCCCTGGAGGGACACACTACCCACTAGGGTAGCCCCATCCCTGGAGGGACCCACTACCCACTAGGGTATCTTCATCCCTGGAGGGACCCACTACCCACTAGGGTAGCCCCATCCCTAGAGGGACCCACTACCCACTAGGGTAGCTTCATCCCTGGAGGGACCCACTACCCACTAGGGTAGCTTCATCCCTGGAGGGACCCACTAGTGTAGCCCCATCCCTGGAGGGACCCACTACCCACTAGGGTAGCTTCATCCCTGGAGGGACCCACTACCCACTAGGGTAGCCCCATCCCTGGAGGGACCCACTACCCACTAGGGTAGCCCCATCCCTGGAGGGACCCACTACCCACTATGGTAGCTTCATCCCTGGAGGGACCCACTACCCACTAGGGTAGCCCCATCCCTGGAGGGACCCACTAGTGTAGCCCCATCCCTGGAGGGACCCACTACCCACTAGGGTAGCTTCATCCCTGGAGGGACCCACTACCCACTAGGGTAGCCCCATCCCTGGAGGGACCCACTACCCACTGGGGTAGCTTCATCCCTGGAGGGACCCACTAGTGTAGCCCCATCCCTGGAGGGACCCACTACCCACTAGTGTAGCTTCATCCCTGGAGGGACCCACTAGGGTAGCCCCATCCCTGGAGGGACCCACTACCCACTAGGGTAGCTTCATCCCTGGAGGGACCCACTACCCACTAGGGTAGCCCCATCCCTGGAGGGACCCACTACCCACTAGGGTAGCCTCATCCCTGGAGGGACCCACTAGTGTAGCCCCATCCCTGGAGGGACCCACTACCCACTAGGGTAGCTTCATCCCTGGAGGGACCCACTAGGGTAGCCCCATCCCTGGAGGGACCCACTACCCACTAGGGTAGCTTCATCCCTGGAGGGACCCACTACCCACTAGGGTAGCCCCATCCCTGGAGGGACCCACTAAGGAAGTCTAACGTAGTGATTCCAGTCTCGGTGCTGGTACTGTAGATTCAGGTTGAGAGTGCTCAGTAAGGATGCATGGGGGAGTAAAAGTCTGAATCAAGACTGACCATCCAGGTTAAATTAAGTCTGTAAAACAACAAACAAACACACACACACAATAACAATAACACACAGACACACACAACAACACACACACTGTGTACCTGCCGATCTTGGTCCCGGTCTCCACCGTGCCGTTGTCGTACACCTCCAGGTAGTCCAGGTTACAGTTGGAGTGGTACTCCAGGTTGAAGGTGTCGAAGCTGAGTCGGACCAGGTTGCCGGGGGCGACGGTGATGTACCAGGTGCATCTGGCTCCGTGAGGGTAGTTGGTGGGATGTCCGGGGCTGGTGATGGTACCGGCCGGGTCCGTCAGCGTGGCACCGCATCCTGGGTCGGAGGGGGGGGGGGGGGGAGACGGGTCAGAGAGAGGGAGGTCTGAAGGAACCGCAGAACTATAGAACCACAGAACCGCAAAACTATTGAAACACAGAACCATAGAACTATAGAACCATAGAACCCTGAGCCAGTGGCAGAACCACACTTCAACATCATGTCAAACACCAACAGTCCAACAAAGTGTTTCCTTGTTTCAGTTCTGGTCCTGGTTCTGGTTCTGGCTCAGATTCGGGTTCTGGTTCAGGTTCTGGTTCTGGTTCTGGTTCTGTCCAGGTCAGAGAAGGGACTGACCCTCCAGCGCGGACCCGTACGCTGCCTCGAAGCCGTGGTTGCTGACGGACGAGTCGGTTCTGAAGCGGATGAACATGGACTTCTGGGTCGACTGCAGAGTGGGCGGAGCTTCGTCTCCACAGAACGTCCCCAGCAGAGGAGAGCTGGACGTGGCACCGTCCCTCACCTGCAGGCAGAGGACACGGTGACTCTGACATCCCATAGTGTCCATGGAGAAAGGGCCACGGACTGTTTGTGTTTACTCACCTGAACGTAGTCATAGCGACAGGACCCGCCCTCGACGTCGAAGGACAGGAAGTTGAGCGTGACCACGTAGCCGTCCGGCTGGTTGATGACCCACTCACACACCTTGTTGTGGGGGTAGGAGTTGGGGTGGTAGGGGGAGCGCAGCTGCCCCGTCCCCGAGAACGTGCCCCCACAGCCTGATGACATCACACACACACACGTTACCACGCTGTGACATCATCAGTGACATGTTCACATCAAATCAAAATCAAAATAAACTTTAATGTCCCCGGAGGGAAAATTGTCTTGGACAATCAATGCTGTGCATCCTGCAAGACAGATTTTAAAACCATACACCTTTTCACACACACACACACACACACACACACACACACACACACACACACACACACACACACACACACACACACACACACACACACACACACACAACCAACAGAGATCACTTACAGACAGTACGACTAAGTTCATGGTTCATACAAAGTAATAAATAATTATTGTACTTTCTATATATTGCATCTTGCCTCAGTATTGCCACAGTCTCTGGGTCTTAATTGCACCATTTCGTATGTGTGGATGTTGTCACATGTTGTCACATCACGTGAAGTCTCACCAACAGTGTAGACGGCTCTGAATCCGGCCCGGCTCACCGAGCTGTCGGACCTGAACCGGATCCACAGGAAGTTGGAGGAGGAGATGATCGGAGCGGGGAGCGTGGTGCCACAGTATCGGCCAATAAGAGCGTCCGTCTCCGCACTGCCGTCACGAACCTGACGGACGGGAACAGAACAGGACAACGGATCAATAAGTCAATGACTCCTCCATGGACACACGGACGTCCCACACTGCAGCCGGTCTGTGAACGCACCTCCACGTAGTCGAAGGAGCACATGCTGTGACTCTCCAGGTTCATGTGAGTGAAGTTCAGCGACACCGGCTCGGCGGCCGGCAGCCGGATCACGTACACACACTGCCGGTTGTGGGCGTAGTTGTTGGGCCAGTTGGGGGAGATGATGACTCCCTCGCTGTCAGTGAAGGTCCCGCCACAGCCGGGATCGCCTGGAAAACACAGCGGGATGAGGAATACCGGTCCAGCTCAGGAGGAGAGGACGACTTACTGTCGTCTGCAGCTGCAGCTGAACTTGTATTGACACGACAGAGTCGAACTGGTGGTCACTGCTTTGAGGTTTGAGTTTGAGTTTATTTCGATCAGAAAAAAAAAAAAAAAAAATAGAACCACAAAAAAATACAGTTACACATCCCTCTAAGAGCAGGGCTGCATGGCTGATGGAAAGGTCAGGGCTGAAGCTACAAGCTTATAGATGCCCTAACCTTTACACCATACATATAAATATATGTATATACAGTACCTTTACATAAACAAACCAGCACACATGCCATCTACACACATATACACACCTACATGTACATACTCAGCAAATACCAAGCAAAAAATAGACAACATAACAATTACAAAAGACAAGACAAAAGACAAAATACAATTTGCCAACATAAGATGTGCTCTGACCACCAGGCATGTAGTTGTACTAGTTGTGTACTTGTTGTGTGTACTTAAGTTGTGATATATACTAGTTGTGTACTTGTGTGTCCTTACTTGGTGAGGTTGTGTAGGTGATGTGGAAGCCGCGGTCCGACACCGTCTGGTCCGAGTGGAAGTGGATCCATGCGGCCGGACCGGTCGTCCTCAGGGGGGCCGGCGATGCAGTGCTGCAGTACTTCCCCAGGACAGGGTCTGCAGGAAGTAGACCGTCCCGGATCTACCACACACAGACACACAACACAGTCAGTGCAACAACAACACAATGCAACAACAACACAGTGCAACAACAACAGTAGCTGTGGTTTTCCATGAAGGTTCTCCGTCATCCAGGTCATTGTAGTCGTTAAGTTGGAGGCAACTGAAGAACTTTCAGAGTCCAGTTGCCTCCAACAGCTGTGGTTGTGTTACAGACCGACAACAGCAGTGGTTGTGTTACAGACCGACAACAGCTGTGGCTGTGGTACAGACCTCCAGGAAGTCGAAGCTGCAGTCCGGGTGCTGCTCCAGACTCAGAGTCCCGAAGGCGAAGGTGATGAGGAGTCCCGGCTGCACCGTCACCTCCCAGTAGCAGTCTCGGCCCGGCGGGTAGTTGCCGGGGTAACCGGGTGAGTTGATGTTGCCGTAGGGAGCGGTCAGCTCGTCTCCGCACACTGACAGGAGGAGAGGAACGACGTGTTAGTGGAAGGTTTGACTCTCAGCGTCCGTGTGGGCTCGGACCAGAACCGGCACCAGTACCTGGGTCCTGAGACTGAGACTGAACCAGTACCTGGGTCCTGCGACTGCCAGGCCACGGTGAAGCCGCCGGCGCTGATGGAGTGGTCGGAGCGGAACCAGAAGTACAGTGCATTGTGGGAGCTGAGCAGCTGCTGGGGGTTGTTGGTGCCGCAGTACTTCCCCAGCATGAACGCCGAGGCCGAGTCGCCGTCGTGGATCTGCAGGAAGTCGAAGTTGCAGTTGGAGCTGCTCTCCAGCTGGAAGAACGGGAAGGTGATCCGCAGAATCTGGAGAGGAGACCACAGGGTGATGACATCATCACACAGCCGATGACATCATCACACACCGATGACATCATCACACAGAGTGAGACGACCGCCGATGACATCATCCTGAACAGCTGAGCTCACCTTGTTGGGCTCGATGCGGATCACCCAGGCGCAGCTGACCAGGTGGTCGTACTCGTCGTGACCCGGAGTGTTGGGATAACTGAAGGATCCTGCAGGACCGGACAGGTAGCCGCCACACTCTGGAACACACACACACACACACACACACAGATACACACACACACACACACACACACACACACACACACACACACACACAGACGTCATGGAGATGTAACCCTCAGGTCTGACCCTGGACCAGCTCCTTCAGTGGATGATGACTCGTGTTCAAGCTCCCATTCATAAAGACAGTCCCCTCCCTCTGACTCTGCAGTAGATGATCCAGTCATCTGCACTTAAACCTATTCATCACTCTGTGGCACTTTGTCCATTTATAGATATTACTGACACTACGTATTTTCATAATATTACTAGGCCGGTGCATATTCTCATTTGTCCAGGTCATAGTATTTCAAAGGAGGTTAAATCGAAAGCAACTGGACTTAGTTATTTGTCTAGGAAGACGTTTCACCTCTCATCCAAGAGGCTTCATCAGTTCATGTAGCAACTGACCAGGCTGGGACTGGTCCAACTATCTGGTGTGGAGACTCACTATTTAACCTCTTGTGTGGGCGTTCACAAGGGTGATGATGTCACTAGTTCCCTTTTGTGCTCCAAGTGCCAACGACTGTCGTTGGCACTTGGAGCACAAAGCCTGGTCAGCTGCGTACATGAACTGATGAAGCCTCTTGGATGAAGGTGAAACGTCTTCCTAGACAAATAACTAAGTCCAGTTGCTTTCGATTTAACCTCCTTTGAAAAACATAATATTACTACAATGTTACTTTCATAGAAAAGTATGTTTTTAAGTATCAGTATCATAACTGCATTTCTGACGTTCATAACAAACCAAACCGTTTAAAAACTGGTCAGAAGTTCTGGTGATTTTAGTAGAACATGCTCCACAGGCTTAATGCTCTGAGGGAGCGGACTGAGCCAAGATGGCGTCCGTGTGGCGCCGCCGTGTCATTGAGTGACTCATCTAGTCTTCTTACAGATATATATATATATGTATATGTATGTACCTTGCTGTGCGGTCTGGCAGAGCGGGCCGGTCCACTGGTCGGTGCAGCTGCAGGTGAAGCCGTTGGTGCCGTCGGTGCAGGTGCCTCCGTTCTGACACGGATTACTGGAGCACTCGTTGATGTTCTGGTCACACAGAGGCCCCGCCCACCCGGGGCTACAGGTACAGGTGTAGCCGGGGGCGGAGCTAGTGGCCTGGACAGGTGGACAGGTGGACAGGTGGACAGGTGTCACATGATGCAGAACCAACACATTTGAAATATTTATTTATGCCCACATAATAAAGAAGTACAAGGGTTCTTGCACAAGGGACATAAACTCTGCCAGTGCAGTTGACAATGGAAGACGGTCAGACACAAAGCACCTGGGCAGCTGAATGCTACATCTGTAGCCTATAGCTGAGACTACCAAATATAAAGACTAGAAGTTTACATCTGTAGCCTATAGCTGAGAGATGGTCTGCTTCAGCTGCTTTGGTCAGAAAGGCCTCTAGGCTGTAATCAAAGGTACAGCCCACCTCCAGAATGAATGAATGAATGAACCTCTCTATGATTTTCATTAACAACAACAACATCAGGAGTATTAGCTGTTACATTAGAGAACATTGAGACATCGTTACACAGGCTGAACATGCTCGGCTTCACAGTAGAATGTTTTACACACAACCCCAAACACACACACTTACCACACACTGTCCATTGACGCAGGGGTTGTTGGTCTGACAGACGTTGCTGGTCTGAGTGCAGCCGGCCGGACCGTAGCCGCTGCCGACGTAGCCGGGAGGACAGGTGCAGACGGGGAGGGTGGAGCCTGGGGGGGGGGGGGGGGGGGATATATATATATATATATATAAGATATAAAATATATTTAAAGGAACATTGCGTAGGAATTCCTCCATCTAGCGTTGTGGTTGTAGATCTCAAGCAGCTCAGTCGTATTTTTCATGCTGCATTCAGGTGAAATTGGGCAGACGGCAGACGGACGACAGCCGCTGCACGTAACGGCATAAACAAGCCTCTATGTAAACAAGTGGTCACGTGACAACACGTTGTCATGGCGATGTGGTATTGTTTTACCGTCTTTCTCTGGACTTCTGTGACTAAAATGACATCTGGTTTGTTAGCGACGGCCGTCTGCCCGACTGCAGGTGAATGCAGCATCAGTGTAACGCTCCATTCCTCCTCACTGCGTTACCACGGTGACTTTTCACAGACGTGTGTGTGTGTGTGTGTGTGTGTGTGTGTGTGTGTGTGTGTGTGTGTGTGTGTGTGTGTGTGTGTGTGTGTGTGTGTGTTACCTGTGCTGGGGGAGCAGGTGGCCAATGGGTGACAGCCTCCGTTGTTGACGTTGCAGACGTTGCTCTGAGTGCACGTTCTCCCGTTGCCTTCATAACCTGCACACACACAAGACAAGGCAGTTTTATCTGTAGCCCGTTTCTACCACCAGTTTGTCTCAAAGGGCTTTACATCCCATCATAACAACATCCTCTGTCCTTAGACCCTCACATCGACTGAGGAAAAACTCCATGGAAAACCCTTTTAAAAGGGAAAACCAGGAGAAAGCTCAGGGTGAGCAACAGAGGAGGGATGTGTGTGTGTGTGTGTGTGTGTGTGTGTGTGTGTGTGTGTGTGTGTGTGTGTGTGTGTGTGTGTGTGTGTGTGTGTGTGTGTGTGTGTGTGTGTGTGTGTGTGTGTGTGTGTGTGTGTGTCTCACCTGGGGGGCAGGGGCCACAGTGGAAGGAGCCCATGGTGTTGAGGCACGTTACCATGGGAGCAGTGGAGCAGCCGCCGTTATTGGTCGAACACTCGTCAACGTCCTGACAGCTGTAGCCGTTGCCCTGCCAACCTGAGACGGACAGGTGAAGACAGGAGAGGACAGGTATGTTAAAGGGTTATTGCCGTTTTTTCCGTTATGCTACAGTTCGTTTCTCATTTCAACTTGTAATCGACTTGTAATGACACCAAAGTTATCTGGGGGAGGAAATGATCGGATTTATGACAGAGATAAGGGCCAGATTGTAAAAAACGGTAATTATCCTTTAACAGGTGTGTGTGTGTGTGTGTGTGTGTGTGTGTGTGTGTGTGTGTGTGTGTGTGTGTGTGTGTGTGTGTGTGTGTGTGTGTGTGTGTGTGTGTGTGTGTGTGTGTGTGTGTGTGTGTGTGTGCTACCAGCGGGACACGCTCCGCAGTAGAAGGATCCCTGTGTGTTGTAGCAGGGAACGATGGGGTTACTGGAACACGGTTTGTTGGGGAGTTGACACTCGTTGAGGTCGGCGCTGCAGGCGGCGTTCCCGGGCGGCGCCGTCCAGCCGCTGTCACAGATGCACCGGAACCTCGGCTGATTGGAGGAAACACACACACACACACACACACACACACACACACACACACACACACACACACACACACACACACACACACACACACACACACAGCTGGTCACACCTCAGCAGTGACATCATCATCATGTCTGTGTGTCTGTCTGTAGTTCACCTGTCCCGGCGTCACGCGGTCGGCGTCGATGCAGGTGCCGTGGACACACAGGTCTGGACCGGCGTTCCTGCAGTCGTCGTAGCGCACGGAGCAGAGCGGCCCGGACCACTCCGCAGGACAGGTACACCTACACACAGGGACACGTCAATACTGGTCAATACCGACCAATACCGATCAATACCGATCAATATCGATCAATACCGATCAATACCGATCAATACTGGTCAATATCGATCAATACGTCTGATCACTGATCAATAAAGAAAAGATCACGATAAAGATTTTATTCTGTGGGTAATGGGGGCGGGACTAGATCAGCTTTAGCTTCTCCTGCTTTCCCTGTCGGCCTTGTGGATTGTATTACAGTTTTTCTCAATTGCTAAAACACTAAACCCTGTTGTCTGAACCCACTGACTGAACCAGTCACTCTCTTTTGGCAAAACCATCAGCACTTTTCACCTGTTTAGACACAACTCACCAACACATTTTCATTGTGATGCACCTGTGTTGCAAAATGCTGAGCACAGGTGGCAAAAGTCAAACACAAGTAAAGCACAAGTTTCACCGGTTGAACACAACAACTCAATCTGATCACAGTTGTGTCCAATGATGTGAGGGCACATATACTGTAGCCAGTTCAGGATGAAGTCCTGTGGCCTGGTCCAGTACAGAGAGATGATGCTGTGGCTGAGTTCTGCACTTCTCATTTCTATATGTTTGTACTTTATTTTTACGTAGGCTTACTGTGTACAAGTGCTCAATGCACAAGATTTCTGTTTGTTTTTGTACTGTACAAGTGCTACGTGTAAATGCACAGGATTTCTGTTTTTTGTACTCCTTTTTTTTTTTTACTATGTACAGGTGCTAAATGCACAGGTTTTTTGTTTTGCAAGAGGAGAAGATGAGGGACGACAGGGTGAAGGAAGAAAGGATGAGGGAGGGAGGGAGGGAGGGATGAACTGGGCAGAAAAAAAAGAAGGAAGGAAAAGGGGATGAAATGGATGTGGAGAGGGAAGGAGGAGGGTGAAAGAAAGGGAAGGAGAGAAGTGCTACAGTGTAAATGCACAGGTTTTTTGTTTTGCAACATAAACATTTATTTCTACAGCTTCATGTGCTGAGCGTTGTGTTTTCTATTTTTCTATGTAGTGTTTAGTGACTGCTCAGTAGTGTTTTTAATTTTGATTGACTCGGGGCACGATTTGACAACAGAGTTCAGTTTTGGGCACAGATTGAACTGTTTTGAGGTGAAAGTTTGGTTTTGTAGTGAAACTAAGTGAAACTAAGAGCAACGTGAGCAACGTGAGCAGACGTACGTGAAGGACCCGGCCGTGTTGACACACGTGGCTCCGTTCTGACACTGCTGAGACGTTCCTGAGTAAACCTGACACTCGTTCACATCCGTGGCGCAGTTCGGACCCTAGAGACACAGAGACACAGAGAGTTAAAATGTTACGCATCATCTTATGAATCAATGTGTAGCTGTCTGTCAGGATCAGTGACATCATCAATAATCAATAATCAATAACCAGTAGTAATATCAGAACTCACGGCCCAGTTGGCGGGACAGACGCAGTGATACGAGCTGAGCAGGTTCAGACACGTTCCTCCGTTCTGACACGGGTTGCTGCTGCACGTCTCCCTGGCAACGGTCTGATGATGTCACAACACAGGTGATGATGTCATAACCATATCCATATCCTTCTAGAAAACTACGAGCTCTTGCCTTCCTGTAGAAACTATAACCCTAAATGCAGACTGAACCTTTAAACAGCTCTGTAGACGGTGCACGCTGGCGCTGAGGCCTGGGAGCTGCAATAACTCTTGTTTTATTTTATTTTTTTATCTGGGAGATGTGCAATAACTAATGCTTGTTTGTTTGTTTGTTTACTTTTTAATCTTTTTAACCCTTAACTGGGTGTGTCATGAGTGTGTGTGTACATGTCAACTGTCATTTATGTATTTTATGTATATTAAGGCAGCTTTTTACCATGCACTGAGTCCACAACAAATTTCCCCTGTGGGACATTAAAGTTTATTCTATTCTATTCTATAACACTGGTGATGATGTCACAACGCGGGTGATGATGTCATAACTCACCTGTTCCAGCGTGGTCACTTTGGTTTCCAGTGTCGACACCTGAAGAAGAAGCAAAATAAAAGCTTTTACTATCCTGTTATCCACCTTTCTCCGGGGGGGGGGTAGTATAGGCTACTCCAGACCTGTGTGGAGCGCTACAGCACCACACACATAAACACTAAAGACAGAGAAGAAGATGGAAAGTCCCCCGCTGTATTCAAACTCAGACATGGAATTAAATGTTGACAGGGAGTCGTGTCAGAGTAAATATCACTGATGATTAAACAGACGTGATTCAGCCGCAGCGTCTGAGCGACCCGACGGCAGTGTCGCCTGCTGCAGCAGTGTGTGTGTGTGTCTCAGGTTACAGGTACAGGTAGAGTGAGTGGTGGGGGGCATGACATCGTTTCAGAAAAAATCTGTTTTGGGCGTCCAGACGGATACGCTGGGGCGGCGTTTTCAGATTTTCCCACTCTGGGACACGTTTTAAAAAATACCGTTTTCACCCCCAAAAAACGCCGTCCGCCTGGACGCGATGCCGATCTGATAAAGTATTTATCCAGATTCAAAAAAAACGTTTCCATCTGGACCGGGGCCCTGAGTGAGTGACAGCGCTGTCTCGGTGCTGAACGTGTCACTGCTCAGAGACACAGAGAGGAAGAGACAGAGAGAGACGGTCAGGGACGGCGCTGCGCCGCCGCGCTGCCGACAACAGGAGAACTGTCCCCTGTCATGCCCGCGCGCATGTTCATAATCCAGAATAACGTTAATGAATTACAGTAATGATGTAAAAGCCAAGATGATTTAATACAGTAGCCTATACCACCAATTGATACTTTTTTTATGTTTTATTAAATTTTTTTTTTTTTTTTTTTACCGTTCACCGCGGGCCTTTTTTGGCCACGGGCCCTAATGCAACGGCATTACTTGCATTAATGGTACTTTCGCCACTGGTTTCCATGGTTTCCGTAGTCGCGGTAAATGCATGGATTTATTTATTTATTTTTTTCAATGAAAAATCTGTAAAACACATGGATCATCACAGCAGCTTCTAACAGGATATCACACAGACTGACATCATCCGTGTTAAAAGCCAGCGTTAATAGATCCCTGCCTTTACCGCAGCTATGACAACAACTGGAAACCATGGAAACGTAAACGTACAATTCCACCAAAACTGGCTTCCGGTTTTGAACATTGATGACGTTCGGAAACTTGTGGATGATCACATGACTTGGTGATGATGTCATCGTCCCTGTGTGAGGTCACAGGGACGGCGTCGTCATGGCGACTCACCCTGGTGTCCAGCTGGTTCAGCTTGTTGGTGACATCAGGAGGAACTCCACCGCCATGAGACTTGATGTTCTCAATGTCGTCTTTGTTGGTCTTGATCTGAGGACGCACACACACACACACACACACACACACACACAGTAACACACACACACACACACACACACACACACAGTAACACACACACACACACACACACACACACACACACACACACACACACACACACACAGTAACACACACACACACACACACACACACACACACAGTAACACACACACACACACACACACAGTAACACACACAGTAACACACACACACACACAGTAACACACACACACACACACACACACACACACACACAGTAACACACACACACACACACACCGTCAACCTTCATGTTTTCAGATTCTGTCTGTTTATCAGTTCCTCTAATCACAGCTTCACTGCCTCCTCCTCTGACCTCTTGACCCCGACTTTAATTAATTAATTAATTTGTTTCACTCATCAATCAAAAAAACAAAACAAAACAACTCAAAAAGACTGGCTGTAGGGGCCAGTGCCCGGTGTGATCGCCCCATGGCCCCGTGGCCCCGTGGCCCCAATAACAACAACCAACTCATGATGAAAGAATGAACTCCTGTTGTTAAGAGAAAATACTTTCACACATTAGATAATATCATGTTTATCCGGGTAGACGTGAACAACAGCTGTAAACTGGACTCAGACTCAGACCGTTAACCCCCCCTCCCTCCAGCTCCCCGTGCCGTCAGTCAGCTGAGTCCAGCTCATCGTTCTGCTGCGTCGGCTTCTTGTTGTTAATGATCGACAGCTCATGTGATCAGCAGCAGGGTTAGGCTGCAGCAGCAGCAGCTGACGAGTTGTAAAGACACGATGAAGATCACCAGTTCACAGAGGTGACGATGAGGAGGATGAATGAATGAAGTTATTTATTTCGGTATCAAGCTTATAGAACCGAAAGGGTGAAGCCAAAGCTGATAAACCCCTTATAGACCCCTACTATACTGTACTATACTATAGTATAGACCCCTTTTACCCCTAATCAAGGTCAGGTCAACACACTGAACCAACAGGAAAGACCGTCCAGATGTTGGACCGGTCTCATGTGGTTTCAGGTCCAGATGTTGGACCGGTCTCATGTGGTTTCAGGTCCAGATGTTGGACCGGTCTCATGAGTCCTTCGGGTCCAGATGTTGGACCGGTCTCATGCGGTTTCATCGAGTCCTTCGGGTCCAGATGTTGGACCGGTCTCATGCGGTTTCACCGAGTCCTGCGGGTGCAGATGTTGGACCGGTCTCGTGTGGTTTCAGGTCCAGATGTTGGACCGGTCTCATGTGGTTTCAGGTCCAGATGTTGGACCGGTCTCATGCGGTTTCAGGTCCAGATGTTGGACCGGTCTCATGCGGTTTCAGGTCCAGATGTTGGACCGGTCTCATGTGGTTTCAGGTCCAGATGTTGGACCGGTCTCATGTGGTTTCAGGTCCAGATGTTGGACCGGTCTCATGCGGTTTCAGGTCCAGATGTTGGACCGGTCTCATGCGGTTTCAGGTCCAGATGTTGGACCGGTCTCATGCGGTTTCAGGTCCAGATGTTGGACCGGTCTCATGCGGTTTCAGGTCCAGATGTTGGACCGGTCTCATGTGGTTTCAGGTCCAGATGTTGGACCGGTCTCATGCGGTTTCAGGTCCAGATGTTGGACCGGTCTCATGCGGTTTCAGGTCCAGATGTTGGACCGGTCTCACGCGGTTTCACCGAGTCCTTCGGGTCCAGATGTTGGACCGGTCTCATGCGGTTTCAGGTCCAGATGTTGGACCGGTCTCATGTGGTTTCAGGTCCAGATGTTGGACCGGTCTCACGCGGTTTCACCGAGTCCTTCGGGTCCAGATGTTGGACCGGTCTCATGAGTCCTTCGGGTCCAGATGTTGGACCGGTCTCATGAGTCCTTCGGGTCCAGATGTTGGACCGGTCTCATGAGTCCTTCGGGTCCAGATGTTGGACCGGTCTCATGAGTCCTTCAGGTCCAGATGTTGGACCGGTCTCACGCGGTTTCACCGAGTCCTTCAGGTCCAGATGTTGGACCGGTCTCACGCGGTTTCACCGAGTCCTTCGGGTCCAGATGTTGGACCGGTCTCACGCGGTTTCACCGAGTCCTTCGGGTCCAGATGTTGGACCGGTCTCATGCAGTTTCACCGAGTCCTTCGGGTCCAGATGTTGGACCGGTCTCGTGTGGTTTCACCGAGTCCTTCAGGACGCGGCCATGCAGCGACGCGGCCATGCAGCGACGCAGCGACGCAGCGACGCAGCAGACCATAATATAATCTACTGTATGTAAATCACCAGACAGGTGGACTAGTGTCATGTAAACACTAGGTCGGTGTTTCCCTCCAGCTCATTTAACAGCTGGAACCAGAGTTCAGTCTGGATCATCACTGGTTGAAATAACGAGTCGACGGCGACAGCAGCGTTGGAGAAGAAGAAGACGTTGGCGACTGTTCAGTAACTTCACGATGACAGGATTCGATCTGAGACTCTGAGACCAGAACTAGACCCTGACCCGGTCTCACCAGACCAGAACCTGGTTCATCTCAGTCCAGAACCAGCTGTGGTCACTGGTGAACATCTGGTAAATGGTAAATGGACTAGCCTAGCCACCTAGCCTATATAGCGCTTGTCTAGTCACTGGGACCACTCAAAGCGCTTTACACTGTAATGGTCCATTCACCCTTTCACACACATTCACACGGGCAGGTGGTTCAGTGTCTGGCCCAAGGACACTTCAACATGCAGACAGGGGGAGCTGGGAATCGAACCACTGACCATCCGTTAGTGAACGACCCGCTTTACCACCTGAGCCACAGCCGCCTACTGGTCCAGAACCAGTTCTGGTCTGTAGTGGACTCTAGTGGTCTCTAGTGGACTCTAGTGGACTCTAGTGGACTCACCTGACTCAGCAGCAGGGTCAGGTCTTCTTCTCCCACCTTGACGCGTCCCGACCCGGTTGCCTGGAAACGGACGTCTCTGTTGTTGCCGGAGGTGAAGACAAGATGGCCGCCGTCGGAGCGCATACGAGGCCTGAGGAGTCACATCAGAATAATAATATTATAATAATCTTTATTATAGAAACAATACAACAGTTTAAAACACAACACGTCATCAACAAAGAAAGCCAAGCTGTAACAGTTTAAAAGATAAAAATCAACTTCTATTAAAAGCCAAAAAAAAGATACGTTTTCAATTTCTTTTTAAAAATGGCCAACGAGTCCAAGGTGAAATGTTCCAGAGTCTTGGACCGTTACAACAGAAAGCTGCTTTATAAATGAGTAAAAGAACTTAAAATCACTCCTAACAGAAACAGGCAACCAGTGCAATGTTTTATTAGTATTAATATTAGTTATTGGTAGGTCTATTAGTTAAAATCCTGGCTGCTGCGTTCTGGAAAACTTGTAGTTTCTTTAGTGACTTTATTGGGACCAGTAAAAAGAGAACTGCAGTAATCCAGCTGACTAGTAATAAAAACATGTACAAGTATCTCAGCATCATCCTGACTTAAAGAAGTCTGATGATTTAGCAGTTTTTACAACACTGTTAAAATGGCAAATAAAACCTCTCAGGGTCGTAACATGTGATTTAACCTGCTGGGACAGAGAAACTTTAACTGGAGTTTCTTCTAGTAGGGTTAGAGTTAACCCCCCTATAGTGGGTTAGGGTTAACCCCCCTATAGTGGGTTAGGGTTAACCCTAAACCCCCCTATAGTGGACCAACAAGAAAAATCTCAGTTTTCTGCTCATTCAGTTTAAAAAAGGTTTTGTTCATCCAGATGTTAAAATCTGTGTAGCTACATTATGAGGAAGCGTATATAAAGAAAAGAGGACACCACATGACCGTCACGATCTCGTCCTATTGGCTCAGAGCCGATCGGATCAGAACCGATCACGCTGATCGATCGGTGGAGAATAGGGGTGGGAGAAAAAATCGATTCACATAAATATCGCGATATCTTTTTGGACGATTTTTAAATCGATTTTTTTTTTTTTTGAAAAAAAATATTTTTTTTTGAATTTTTTTTTTTTGTGTGCATTTGTTCGCCTTTTTTACATACAGAGAGTCCAGGTTTTGAAAAGGGTTTAAGTTCACTTTATAATGAAGTATGTTAATTTATAGGCTCCTACAGTATTTGTGTGCAGATAAATGTTAAATATGCTAAAGACTAAAAATCGAGAGAATCGGCAATATCGTAGAATTGCAATTTAATTGAATCGCCATCCAAAAAATCGTAGAAGAATGGAATCGGGAGAAAAGCAAATCGTCCCAGCCCTAGTGGAGAACTCACTGGTCGTCGTTGGCGCTGCGCTGGTCGCTGGCCTCGCCGTGCAGCCCCGCGAGGAGGAGGAGGAGGATGAAGAGCGGCCGTGGGGTCATGACGAGCTGCTGCCTCGACGCCGCTCACCGTCGGTCTGAGCCCAGAGCTTCTGTCTCCGTGGAGATGAGAGCGTCTCCGTGGAGATGACTATCGGACTTTGACCCGACTCGTAAAGAGTGAAGCTCCTCACATGACCGGCTGATCAGTAACCGATGCTGGGTCCTCCCACGGGCCCTGAACGCATCGCTGCTGCTGCTGCTGCTGCTGCTGCTGCTGCTGCTGCTGCTGCTGCTGCTGCTGCTTCCTCCATGGTTGTTTTATATCTTTATATCTGTTTATGTCCTTTAATCCAGTATATAATAGACCAGGGGTTCTCAACTAGTCTCACTCTGGGCTCCACATTGTCCCGTGGTCATTAAGTCACGACCCACTTTTATAGAATTCAAACCAAGATTTTTTTTAAAGCCTTTAAAAACTCATTTAGCTCTTTATTGAGCAAAGTGCATTTCAGAGCACATGAATGAAACTGAGGAGTTACCATGACAACTGTATACAGATTGTGAATACAATAATATAAAAATGGAGACCAACAAAACGATATATTTGACTTCTAATGCATCTCTGCATTCAGAGCATGTTCACTAAAGTGAATAAATATCAAGTTGCACAAAATAAAGACCCACAAAACAAAACAAGAGTCACTGCATCAGGCCACATTAATAAGAAACTGATGCATTCAGAGCAAATGGAGCAAATAATCAGAAAGTGAGGAGGAATTACAACTGCATGTGTTCATGTGTCTCGTGTGCCTTTCAAAATAAGTTATTTTTCAAAATAAAAGACATGTCCAACATCAGATGTGCATTAAATATTATTTACTTTGACCAGCTGTCCACGACCCCTCCAGAACGGGTCTAGACCCACCAGTTGAGAACCACTGATTTAATCGACAGAACAGTGGAGAGGTAAAGGGCCGCCCGATTCGGGATTCGAACCGGGGCCGTTTGCAGTGAGGACTGTAGCCTCAACATGGAGCAGCTGCTGCTAAACGCTGCTGAAAGGTTCACATAAACAGTTGAAACTTTGTGGCGCAGTGGGTTAAGAGGCTATAGTCCTCACTGCAAACGGCCCCGGTTCGAATCCCGCATCGGGCGGCCCTTTCCTGCGTGTCGTTCCCTCTCTCTCTGCCTCCCATTTCCTGTCTCTCTCAACTATCAAATAAAGGCAAAAAGCCCCAAAAATATACGTTTAAATAAAAAATAATAATAAATAAACAGTTGAAACTTCATCACTGTTTATGAGACTATTTCATCTTCATCTTCATCTTCATCTTCATCATCTTCATCATCATCTTCATCATCTTCGTCGTTCTGTCACTGGTTCCTCTGTCTGTGATGAAGATGAAGATGATGAAGGATTTCTTTCTTTCTTCTTTCCTCTTGATGTGAGGTCATTTTGACTTCTCTCGCTTCTTAAAATGCCTGTAACTCTGTTTGTGTAAAAACCCTGTGTCTCCCAGTCGATGACTTTTCCTAACAGTGTGTTCTACATCATCTTATGTGTTTTCATGATTCTAGTATAAAAGAGAAAGAAGAAAAGAGTGATTTTACCTAGACCTTACCTTCTAATGCTAAAATGGTAAATGTACTGCATTTACAGCCATATATATTAGGCTATATAACCAACCAGACACACAGCTCAAAACACTTTATAGTAATGCTTCACATTCATATACACACATACTTTACAAAAATAACAATAGTTGTTGCTAGGCAACCAATGTAGATGACTCTTTATTTTTCTATTTCTCGAACAGTGTGTGTAAATAAAAAGCAGTCTGGGCTAAATAATGTCCATTTAGTCACTCAGTTTGTCAGTTAGTTAGATAGTTAGTTATTTAGTTAGTTAGTCATTCCACAACACAACACGAGTTCAGATATTAGAAAGTTGTCAAACAGTTAAAACAGGTGTCAAACAGATAAAAAATGAACATTACTCATAAACATTGAACATAACAATGACAGTCCCTTGCTCTCATGAGAAATGGACATGAATTCAGAAATTTGTAACATATTTAGAATTTTTTTATAGACACACACTGTTTGAGAAATAGAAAAATAAAGAGTCATCTATATAGGTTGCCTAGCAACAACTATTGTTATTTTTTGTAAAGTATGTGTGTGTATATGAATGTGAAGCATTACTATAAAGTGTTTTGAGCTGTGTGTCTGGTTGGTTATATAATATATATGGCTGTATAAACGCAGTACATTTACCATTTTTGTCCCAAAGGGAAATTTGTTTTGGGCTCCGAGCCCAAAACAAATTTCCCTTTGGGACAATAAAGTACAATCCAATCCAACCATTTTTGCATTAGAATGAATGGAGGTCAAAATGACCTCTTGGTGGTTCTAGTGTTAAACTCCTCCTGTTGTGTCTGTATTCTCCTCCTGTAAGAGACTCATCTAACTTTAACCATCTGTAGATCTAAACACCATCATCCTGTGGTGTCTGTATTCTCCTCCTGTAAGAGACTTCTCTAGCCCGTAACCATCTGTAACCGTCTGTAGATCTAAACACCATAAACGTCCTGTTGGAGCTTCTGTTAATAAAAACTCATCTTTGAAAAACAAGATGATAATGATGAAGCATCTTGACTTTAACAGAGTCCAAACTCTTTATGTCCTGATGGTCACTATAAACACCTGTAAACCCTCTTTATGAGGTCACACACACACACACACACACACACACACACTGATGGGAAGTCACACACTCATAAACTGAACGACCGGACGAGTTTTTATGGAGTAAAAATCACTGACTCTGTGAAAGTCCAGAATCCAGACCAGGTCCCTGAAGGGTTAAACTCTCTGCATCACACACACACTACAACGTTACATGTGAGCAACGTGGCAGTTTGATTCCTGTTGCCATCCCATAATGATGGAACAGTGATTTTATTTAATCGTGTTAATGTAAGCCCTGCGGGTGTCGAAAAAAGTTTCTTTTGACCAAAAATCCATTTTCTTCAATTTTGAATATGTCGTCTAAGGGGCCAAGGGAAGTCCAGCACAGAAGTTTGGTTGAACTCCGGCCAGAGAATCAATTCATATCAGGTCAGAGAGAGAATAAATAAATAAATAAATAAATATTCCATTCACAAAATACAACCAACAGTAATGTTCAATCTTATTAGTGAAAAGTAATCCCCAGAGCCAGCTGTTTTCCATGGTTTTCTGCTGATTAGAACAGAAATAATATGCTGCTCAGTGCTCTGCATCCTGTTACTTCTGCTGCTCCACTGAGTAGAACCACCGCTTCATTTCTGGCGGAGCAGCGTTGGATGCTGCGTCTACTCTTTATATGTCTATGGGGCTCACTATCCAGTCAGACATCCCATAATACAACAACTTTATATGTCTATGGAGCTGTGAGGAGTCGTCAGAGTTCAAACAAACAAACTGTTTTTTTTTCAGGTTTTTATTACAAATGAACTTTATGTAACTACATCACCGTTATGTCACCGTGATGTCAGCGTGATGTCACCGTTATGTCACTGTGATGTCAGCGTGATGTCACCGTTATGTCACCGTGATGTCACCGTTATGTCAGCGTGATGTCACCGTGATGTCACCGTTATGTCACCGTTATGTCAGCGTGATGTCACCGTGATGTCACCGTTATGTCACCGTTATGTCACCGTTATGTCACCGTTATGTCACCGTGATGTCACCGTTATGTCACCGTGATGTCACCGTTATGTCACCGTGATGTCACCGTTATGTCACCGTTATGTCACCGTTATGTCACCGTGATGTCACCGTTATGTCACCGTGATGTCACCGTTATGTCAGCGTGATGTCACCGTTATGTCACCGTGATGTCACCGTGATGTCACCGTTATGTCACCGTTATGTCACCGTTATGTCACCGTGATGTCACCGTTATGTCACCGTGATGTCACCGTTATGTCAGCGTGATGTCACCGTTATGTCACCGTTATGTCACCGTTATGTCACCGTGATGTCAGCGTGATGTCAGCGTTATGTCACCGTGATGTCAGCGTGATGTCACCGTTATGTCACCGTTATGTCACCGTTATGTCAGCGTGATGTCACCGTGATGTCACCGTGATGTCACCGTTATGTCACCGTTATGTCACCGTGATGTCACCGTTATGTCAGCGTGATGTCACCGTGATGTCACCGTGATGTCACCGTTATGTCACCGTGATGTCACCGTTATGTCAGCGTGATGTCACCGTGATGTCAGCGTGATGTCACCGTTATGTCACCGTTATGTCACCGTTATGTCACCGTGATGTCAGCGTGATGTCACCGTGATGTCACCGTGATGTCACCGTTATGTCACCGTTATGTCACCGTTATGTCACCGTTATGTCACCGTTATGTCACCGTGATGTCACCGTTATGTCACCGTTATGTCACCGTTATGTCACCGTGATGTCACCGTTATGTCACCGTGATGTCACCGTTATGTCACCGTGATGTCACCGTTATGTCACCGTTATGTCACCGTTATGTCACCGTGATGTCACCGTTATGTCACCGTGATGTCACCGTTATGTCAGCGTGATGTCACCGTTATGTCACCGTGATGTCACCGTGATGTCACCGTTATGTCACCGTTATGTCACCGTTATGTCACCGTGATGTCACCGTTATGTCACCGTGATGTCACCGTTATGTCAGCGTGATGTCACCGTTATGTCACCGTTATGTCACCGTTATGTCACCGTGATGTCAGCGTGATGTCAGCGTTATGTCACCGTGATGTCAGCGTGATGTCACCGTTATGTCACCGTTATGTCACCGTTATGTCACCGTTATGTCACCGTGATGTCAGCGTGATGTCACCGTTATGTCACCGTGATGTCACCGTTATGTCAGCGTGATGTCAGCGTGATGTCACCGTGATGTCAGCGTGATGTCACCGTTATGTCACCGTTATGTCACCGTTATGTCAGCGTGATGTCACCGTGATGTCACCGTGATGTCACCGTTATGTCACCGTTATGTCACCGTGATGTCAGCGTGATGTCAGCGTGATGTCACCGTTATGTCAGCGTGATGTCACCGTGATGTCACCGTGATGTCACCGTGATGTCACCGTGATGTCACCGTTATGTCACCGTGATGTCAGCGTGACGTCACCGTGACGTCACCGTGATGTCACCGTTATGTCAGCGTGACGTCACCGTGACGTCACCGTTATGTCACCGTTATGTCACCGTGATGTCAGCGTGATGTCAGCGTGATGTCACCGTGATGTCACCGTGATGTCACCGTTATGTCACCGTTATGTCACCGTGATGTCACCGTGATGTCACCGTGATGTCACCGTTATGTCACCGTGATGTCACCGTGATGTCACCGTGATGTCACCGTGATGTCACCGTGATGTCACCGTGATGTCGTTATGTCAGCGTGATGTCACCGTGATGTCACCGTGATGTCACCGTGATGTCACCGTGATGTCAGCGTGATGTCAGCGTGATGTCAGCGTGATGTCAGCGTGATGTCAGCGTGATGTCACCGTTATGTCACCGTGATGTCACCGTGATGTCACCGTGATGTCACCGTGATGTCACCGTTATGTCACCGTGATGTCACCGTGATGTCACCGTTATGTCAGCGTGATGTCACCGTGATGTCACCGTGATGTCACCGTGATGTCAGAGTGATGTCACCGTGATGTCACCGTGATGTCACCGTGATGTCACCGTGATGTCACCGTTATGTCACCGTGATGTCACCGTGATGTCACCGTTATGTCACCGTTATGTCACCGTGATGTCAGCGTGATGTCAGCGTGATGTCACCGTTATGTCAGCGTGATGTCACCGTGATGTCACCGTGATGTCACCGTGATGTCACCGTGATGTCACCGTTATGTCACCGTGATGTCAGCGTGACGTCACCGTGACGTCACCGTGATGTCACCGTTATGTCAGCGTGACGTCACCGTGACGTCACCGTTATGTCACCGTTATGTCACCGTGATGTCAGCGTGATGTCAGCGTGATGTCACCGTGATGTCACCGTGATGTCACCGTTATGTCACCGTTATGTCACCGTGATGTCACCGTGATGTCACCGTGATGTCACCGTTATGTCACCGTGATGTCACCGTGATGTCACCGTGATGTCACCGTGATGTCACCGTGATGTCACCGTGATGTCGTTATGTCAGCGTGATGTCACCGTGATGTCACCGTGATGGCACCGTGATGTCACCGTGATGTCAGCGTGATGTCAGCGTGATGTCAGCGTGATGTCAGCGTGATGTCAGCGTGATGTCACCGTTATGTCACCGTGATGTCACCGTGATGTCACCGTGATGTCACCGTGATGTCACCGTTATGTCACCGTGATGTCACCGTGATGTCACCGTTATGTCAGCGTGATGTCACCGTGATGTCACCGTGATGTCACCGTGATGTCAGAGTGATGTCACCGTGATGTCACCGTGATGTCACCGTGATGTCACCGTGATGTCACCGTTATGTCACCGTGATGTCACCGTGATGTCACCGTTATGTCACCGTGATGTCAGCGTGATGTCACCGTGATGTCACCGTTATGTCACCGTGATGTCACCGTGATGTCACCGTGATGTCACCGTGATGTCACCGTTATGTCACCGTGATGTCACCGTGATGTCACCGTTATGTCACCGTGATGTCACCGTGATGTCACCGTGACGTCACCGTTATGTCAGCGTGATGTCACCGTGATGTCACCGTTATGTCACCGTGATGTCACCGTGATGTCACCGTGATGTCACCGTGATGTCACCGTTATGTCACCGTGATGTCACCGTGATGTCACCGTTATGTCACCGTGATGTCACCGTGATGTCACCGTGATGTCACCGTTATGTCAGCGTGATGTCACCGTGATGTCAGCGTGATGTCAGCGTGACGTCACCGTGATGTCACCGTTATGTCAGCGTGATGTCACCGTGATGTCACCGTTATGTCACCGTGATGTCACCGTGATGTCACCGTTATGTCACCGTTATGTCAGCGTGATGTCAGCGTGACGTCACCGTGATGTCACCGTGATGTCACCGTGATGTCACCGTGATGTCACCGTGATGTCACCGTTATGTCACCGTTATGTCACCGTTATGTCACCGTGATGTCACCGTGATGTCACCGTGATGTCAGCGTGATGTCACCGTTATGTCACCGTTATGTCACCGTGATGTCACCGTGATGTCAGCGTGATGTCAGCGTGATGTCACCGTTATGTCACCGTTATGTCAGCGTGATGTCACCGTTATGTCAGCGTGATGTCACCGTTATGTCACCGTTATGTCACCGTGATGTCACCGTGATGTCACCGTGATGTCAGCGTGATGTCAGCGTGATGTCACCGTTATGTCACCGTTATGTCACCGTGATGTCACCGTGATGTCACCGTGATGTCACCGTGATGTCACCGTTATGTCACCGTGATGTCACCGTTATGTCACCGTGATGTCACCGTGATGTCACCGTGATGTCACCGTTATGTCAGCGTGATGTCACCGTGATGTCACCGTGATGTCACCGTTATGTCACCGTTATGTCACCGTTATGTCACCGTTATGTCACCGTTATGTCACCGTTATGTCAGCGTGATGTCAGCGTGATGTCACCGTGATGTCACCGTTATGTCAGCGTGACGTCACCGTGATGTCACCGTTATGTCACCGTTATGTCAGCGTGATGTCACCGTGATGTCACCGTGATGTCACCGTTATGTCAGCGTGATGTCACCGTGATGTCACCGTGATGTCACCGTTATGTCACCGTTATGTCACCGTTATGTCACCGTTATGTCACCGTTATGTCACCGTTATGTCAGCGTGATGTCAGCGTGATGTCAGCGTGATGTCACCGTTATGTCAGCGTGACGTCACCGTGATGTCACCGTTATGTCACCGTTATGTCAGCGTGGTGTCACCGTGATGTCACCGTTATGTCACCGTGATGTCAGCGTGATGTCAGCGTGATGTCACCGTGATGTCACCGTGATGTCACCGTGATGTCACCGTTATGTCACCGTTATGTCACCGTGATGTCACCGTGATGTCACCGTGATGTCACCGTGATGTCAGCGTTATGTCACCGTGATGTCACCGTTATGTCACCGTGATGTCACCGTGATGTCACCGTGATGTCACCGTTATGTCAGCGTGATGTCACCGTGATGTCACCGTGATGTCAGCGTGATGTCAGCGTGATGTCACCGTGATGTCACCGTGATGTCACCGTGATGTCACCGTGATGTCACCGTGATGTCAGCGTGATGTCACCGTTATGTCACCGTGATGTCACCGTGATGTCAGCGTGATGTCAGCGTGATGTCAGCGTGATGTCAGCGTGATGTCAGCGTGATGTCAGCGTGATGTCACCGTGATGTCACCGTGATGTCAGAGTGATGTCACCGTGATGTCACCGTGATGTCACCGTGATGTCACCGTTATGTCACCGTTATGTCACCGTTATGTCACCGTGATGTCAGCGTGATGTCAGCGTGATGTCACCGTTATGTCACCGTTATGTCAGCGTGATGTCACCGTGATGTCAGCGTGATGTCAGCGTGATGTCACCGTTATGTCACCGTTATGTCAGCGTGATGTCACCGTTATGTCACCGTGATGTCACCGTGATGTCACCGTGATGTCAGCGTGATGTCACCGTTATGTCACCGTTATGTCACCGTGATGTCACCGTGATGTCAGCGTGATGTCAGCGTGATGTCACCGTTATGTCACCGTTATGTCAGCGTGATGTCACCGTTATGTCAGCGTGATGTCACCGTTATGTCACCGTTATGTCACCGTGATGTCACCGTGATGTCACCGTGATGTCAGCGTGATGTCAGCGTGATGTCACCGTGATGTCAGCGTGATGTCACCGTTATGTCACCGTTATGTCACCGTTATGTCAGCGTGATGTCAGCGTGATGTCAGCGTGATGTCAGCGTGATGTCACCGTGATGTCACCGTTATGTCACCGTTATGTCACCGTGATGTCACCGTGATGTCACCGTGATGTCAGCGTGACGTCACCGTGATGTCACCGTGATGTCACCGTGATGTCACCGTTATGTCAGCGTGATGTCACCGTGATGTCACCGTTATGTCAGCGTGATGTCACCGTGATGTCAGCGTGATGTCACCGTTATGTCACCGTTATGTCACCGTTATGTCAGCGTGATGTCAGCGTGATGTCAGCGTGATGTCAGCGTGATGTCACCGTGATGTCACCGTTATGTCACCGTTATGTCACCGTTATGTCACCGTTATGTCACCGTTATGTCACCGTTATGTCACCGTTATGTCACCGTGATGTCACCGTTATGTCACCGTTATGTCACCGTTATGTCAGCGTGATGTCACCGTGATGTCACCGTGATGTCAGCGTGATGTCACCGTGATGTCAGCGTGATGTCACCGTGATGTCAGCGTGATGTCACCGTTATGTCACCGTGATGTCACCGTGATGTCAGCGTGATGTCACCGTGATGTCACCGTGATGTCACCGTTATGTCACCGTGATGTCACCGTGATGTCAGCGTGATGTCAGCGTGATGTCACCGTGATGTCACCGTTATGTCACCGTGATGTCACCGTGATGTCACCGTGATGTCACCGTGATGTCACCGTTATGTCACCGTGATGTCACCGTGATGTCACCGTTATGTCACCGTTATGTCACCGTGATGTCACCGTTATGTCACCGTTATGTCACCGTGATGTCACCGTTATGTCACCGTTATGTCAGCGTGATGTCACCGTTATGTCACCGTTATGTCACCGTGATGTCACCGTGATGTCACCGTGATGTCACCGTTATGTCACCGTGATGTCACCGTTATGTCACCGTGATGTCACCGTTATGTCACCGTGATGTCACCGTGATGTCAGCGTGATGTCACCGTGATGTCACCGTGATGTCACCGTTATGTCACCGTGATGTCACCGTGATGTCACCGTTATGTCACCGTTATGTCAGCGTGATGTCACCGTTATGTCACCGTTATGTCACCGTGATGTCACCGTGATGTCACCGTGATGTCACCGTTATGTCAGCGTGATGTCACCGTTATGTCACCGTGATGTCACCGTGATGTCACCGTTATGTCACCGTGATGTCACCGTTATGTCACCGTGATGTCACCGTGATGTCACCGTTATGTCACCGTGATGTCACCGTTATGTCACCGTGATGTCACCGTTATGTCAGCGTGATGTCACCGTTATGTCACCGTGATGTCACCGTTATGTCACCGTTATGTCAGCGTGATGTCACCGTTATGTCACCGTTATGTCACCGTGATGTCACCGTTATGTCACCGTTATGTCACCGTGATGTCACCGTTATGTCAGCGTGATGTCACCGTTATGTCACCGTGATGTCACCGTTATGTCAGCGTTATGTCAGCGTGATGTCAGCGTGATGTCACCGTGATGTCACCGTTATGTCACCGTGATGTCACCGTGATGTCACCGTGATGTCACCGTGATGTCACCGTTATGTCACCGTGATGTCACCGTTATGTCACCGTGACGTCAGCGTGATGTCACCGTTATGTCACCGTTATGTCACCGTGATGTCACCGTGATGTCACCGTTATGTCAGCGTGATGTCACCGTTATGTCACCGTTATGTCAGCGTGATGTCACCGTTATGTCAGCGTGATGTCACCGTGACGTCAGCGTGACGTCACCGTTATGTCACCGTTATGTCACCGTTATGTCACCGTTATGTCACCGTGATGTCACTGTGACGTCAGCGTGACGTCACCGTTATGTCACCGTTATGTCACCGTGATGTCAGCGTTATGTCAGCGTGATGTCAGCGTTATGTCACCGTTATGTCACCGTGATGTCACCGTTATGTCACCGTTATGTCACCGTGATGTCACCGTTATGTCACCGTGATGTCACCGTGATGTCAGCGTTATGTCACCGTTATGTCACCGTGATGTCACCGTTATGTCACCGTGATGTCACCGTGATGTCACCGTTATGTCACCGTGATGTCACCGTGATGTCACCGTGATGTCAGCGTTATGTCACCGTTATGTCACCGTTATGTCACCGTTATGTCACCGTGATGTCACCGTTATGTCACCGTGATGTCACCGTGATGTCACCGTGATGTCACCGTTATGTCACCGTGATGTCACCGTGATGTCAGCGTTATGTCACCGTTATGTCACCGTTATGTCACCGTTATGTCACCGTGATGTCACCGTTATGTCACCGTGATGTCACCGTTATGTCACCGTTATGTCACCGTTATGTCACCGTTATGTCACCGTTATGTCACCGTGATGTCAGCGTTATGTCACCGTTATGTCACCGTTATGTCACCGTTATGTCACCGTTATGTCACCGTGATGTCAGCGTGATGTCACCGTTATGTCAGCGTTATGTCACCGTGTCTGAGCAGCGGAGCAGCGTTGGATGCTGCGTCTACTCTTTATATGTCTATGGGCCTCACTATCCAGTCAGACATCCCATAATACAACAACTTTATATGTCTGTGGAGCTGTGAGGAGTCGTCAGAGTTCAAACAAACAAACTGTTTTTTTTCAGGTTTTTATTACAAATGAACTTCATGTAACTACATCACCGTGATGTCACCGTGATGTCACTGTGACGTCACCGTGACGTCAGCGTGATGTCACCGTGATGTCACCGTTATGTCAGCGTGATGTCACCGTGACGTCACCGTGTCTGACCACCATTCGACCAGTTCAAGTCCATGAACACTGGGCAGGCAACAGTCCATAATAACCAGTGGTCCTGTGGTTGCTAGGAGACGCAGTCCATAATAACCAGTGGTCCTGTGGTTGCTAGGAGACGCAGTCCATAATAACCAGTGGTCCTGTGGTTGCTAGGAGACCAGCAGCTGCAGCAGCCGCGACACCACCAGCACGTTGAGGCTGTTTCCCAGAGCTTTGTAGCACTGACGGGTGGAGACTCCATCTGGAAACGCTGCACACATCCCATAATGTTACCACACAGGGTTAGGGTTAGACAGCACACACACCACAAACAGTAACCATAGTAACCATAGCAACAGAGACTGACCGAAGTGCGGCGGGAAGCCCATCAGGTTGGCCACTTCTCTGGGAGAAAAGTATCTGAGCTTCAACTTCTGAAGCTGCTGCAGTTTGTCTTCATCTGACAGCTGGTCCAGGCCCGAGAACACACACTCCACCTACACACACACACACACACACACACACTGCATCATTACATGTAATCTATTACTATTATTAATGAGAGTAAATAGTTGTGAGCTGCTCAGCTCCTCTGGCTCCTGTCTGCTGAACTCTGCTTTCCCTTCAATCAACTGCCTGTAAATGAATGAATGCTGTGAATGAATGCTGTGAATGACTGCTGTGAATGACTGCCATCTAGTGGCCAGTCTTCTTGTTGATGGAGCAGCTTTAACATTGAACACCATCTCTTCAGTTTTCTTTACATTTAGCATCAGATGATTAGAGTCACACCACTGAACAAAATTACAGATCTCAGAATAGTAAGCTACTGGACGGCCATCTTTGTGCAACAGCCCCAGAATGGCCGTGTCATCTGAATATTTGATGATGTAGTTATCAGGATGGACTTTGATGCAATCGTTGGTGTATAATGTAAAGAGCACAGGGGAGCTCACACATCCCTGGGGGGCACCAGTGTGACACCGCCACAGTAGGGGGGGGTCTTAATCAAGGGCAGGGGCATTGACTGTTGTCCACGGTTACTGATGGTGTTTTTTTGAGATTGTGTATGAAACATCATGTCATATTGTATGTTGAACCTGTCCTGCCTTCTCCGCTCTCCGCTGACGCACGCAACGTAGGGGGGCTGGTACACCTGGGCCAATCAGCGCCCGCGAGTCATGGTGACGGGGGCGGAAGTTATTTAGGGGGGAAGACTTTGTTGGGGAGAGGGGGGAAAAAGGAAAGGAGGTATAGCGCCAGACACCTGAGTGGTCTGCGGCTTTATCAGGACTATCAAACGGCCTTTGTCAAGTGTCCCAAGTCTGCAGAACCCCGGGTCCAGACAGCACAGACTGGGGCCGTAGTAGCGCTGTGAGGAGGCAGCGGATTCCCCGTCGGCGCGGCGCCGGCCGGGACGCCGGACAAAGACGTTTCTTCCCTCCGTTGGTCCTGGGTGAGATCGTTTTCATTTTGTGACTATTGCTCTTTTTTTTTGCATGTTTGGACTAAGCCCGGTACCGGCACGGCGGCGAACGTTTACTTTTGACTTTTGGGGTTTTGATTCCTGATACTTTGGGTTTTGATTTTTGATACTTTGTGGATTATTCATCCGTGGAATCGCTTTCGTTTGGACACGGAAATTCGGGAGGAGACGGGATTAATTTCGTGGAGTGGACAGTGAACTATGGACTCTTTTTTTTCCTTTTAATAATCAATGAATCTGATGTATGGGTTATTATTGTTTGGGGCAGCTGAGGGATAATTTACTAAAGAGCCATAAGTGCAAGAAAGGCGGTTGCTGTGTGGTTTTCTCTCTCTTTATTTTGGGGGGGGGTTGATTAGTTGATTATTGAAACTGAACTTTAAAAGGGTGATACTGAGAACAATGTAGGCTATGCGCTGACCGATTACATTTCTTTAAAGAACCCCTTTAGTGTTTTTTATGTAGTGATTTAATTGAAAGGTTCAATTGAACTGTTACACCAGTGCTGGAGAGTCTGGACTCAGAAAGAACATTGTTAACTCTGACATACTGCACACGGTTAGTTAGAAAAGACATAAACCATTTCAGTATAAAGGGGCTAACATTCATGTTCCTCAGTTTTTCAGTCAGTAGATGTGGCTGCAGCGTATTAAACGCTGAGCTAAAATCAACAAACAGTAAACGAACATAAGCTTTGGGGTCTTCCAGATGTTTACTGACCAGATAAAAGGTATAAAAGGTGTAAAAGGTATAAAAGGTGTAAAAGGTATAAAAGGTGTAAAAGGTGTAAAAGGTATAAAGGGTATAAAAGGTGTAAAAGGAGTAAAAGGTGTAAAAGCTATAAAAGGTGTAAAAGGTATAAAAGGTGTAAAAGGTGTAAAAGGTATAAAGGGTATAAAAGGTGTAAAAGGTATAAAAGGTGTAAAAGGTATAAAAGGTGTAAAAGGTATAAAAGGTGTAAAAGGTATAAAAGGTGTAAAAGGTGTAAAAGGTATAAAAGGTGTAAAAGGTATAAAAGGTGTAAAAGGTGTAAAAGGTATAAAGGGTATAAAAGGTGTAAAAGGAGTAAAAGGTGTAAAAGCTATAAAAAGTGTAAAAGGTATAAAAGGTGTAAAAGGTGTAAAAGGTATAAAAGGTGTAAAAGGTATAAAAGGTGTAAAAGGTATAAAAGGTATAAAAGGTGTAAAAGGTATAAAAGGTGTAAAAGGTGTAAAAGATATAAAAGATGTAAAAGGTATAAAAGATGTAAAAGGTGTAAAAGGTATAAAAGGTGTAAAAGGTGTAAAAGGTGTAAAAGGTATAAAAGGTGTAAAAGGTATAAAAGGTGTAAAAGGAGTAAAAGGTGTAAAAGCTATAAAAGGTGTAAAAGGTATAAAAGGTGTAAAAGGTGTAAAAGGTATAAAAGGTGTAAAAGGTATAAAAGGTGTAAAAGGTATAAAAGGTGTAAAAGGTATAAAAGGTGTAAAAGATGTAAAAGATGTAAAAGGTGTAAAAGGTGTAAAAGGTATAAAAGGTGTAAAAGGTATAAAAGGTGTAAAAGGTATAAAAGGTGTAAAAGGTGTAAAAGGTATAAAAGGTGTAAAAGGTGTAAAAGGTATAAAAGGTGTAAAAGGTATAAAAGGTGTAAAAGGTGTAAAAGGTGTAAAAGGTATAAAAGGTGTAAAAGGTGTAAAAGGTATAAAAGGTGTAAAAGGTATAAAAGGTGTAAAAGGTGTAAAAGGTATAAAAGGTGTAAAAGGTATAAAAGGTGTAAAAGGTATAAATTGAGTTTTAGTAAAGTTGTGATGGTTTAATAAAATGCAGTTTTTTTTATTTCATTTGAAAGGTGATAAGTTTGGTGCCTTTTGAATCTGTGTTGGAGAATTCTTTGTGAAGTGTTTAATGTGTTTCAGCTTTTATTTTTGTGTTTTTTCTTTGTTTTCACGGTGCTACACTGAGGATAATAAACTGAATGTGTGTGTGTGTGTGTGTGTGTGTGTGTGTGTGTGTGTGTGTGTGTGTGTGTGTGTGTGTGTCCTACCTGTGTGTGTGTGTGTGTGTGTGTGTGTGTTGTGTGTTAGGTCTCCTACCTGTGTGTGTGTGTGTGTGTGTGTTAGGTCTCCTACCTGTGTGTGTGTGTGTCCGTCCTACCTGTGTGTGTGTGTGTGTGTGTGTGTGTGTGTGTGTGTGTGTGTGTCCTACCTGTGTGTGTGTGTGTGTGTGTGTGTGTGTGTGTGTCCTACCTGTGTGTGTGTGTGTGTGTGTGTGTGTGTGTGTGTGTCCTACCTGTGTGTGTGTGTGTGTGTGTGTGTGTGTGTGTCCTACCTGTTTGTGTGTGTGTGTGTGTGTGTGTGTGTGTCCTACCTGTGTGTGTGTGTGTGTGTGTGTGTGTGTGTGTGTGTGTGTGTGTGTGTGTGTGTGTGTGTGTGTGTGTGTGTGTGTGTGTGTGTGTGTGTGTGTGTGTCTTACCTGTGTGTGTGTGCAGCTCTGCAGCACTGAGCCCGTTCCCTCCACGTAGCGTCCGTAGCCCTTAGTGAAGCAGACCGACCTGCGGGACTCGGCCGTCACGATGTCCAGCAGCGGAGCGTAGCGGAGCAGCGTGGCGCCGCCCAGCAGCAGCGGGTTAGGCCCCGCCCCCTCTGGCTGCAGAGGCCCCGCCCCCTCCAGAGGCCCCGCCCCCTGAGGCTCCAGGAAGTCGTGTATCGGTCTGATCGACGGGTCGTCGTTCTGACTCTGTTTCCTCGCTGCGTCGGCCGCCGTCTCCAGCTTGTAGAGGACACGCCCCCTCGGCTGATCTGGACCAATGAGCTGCTCCCTCTCTGGCTGGTCTGGACCAATGAGCTGCTCCGATGAGGACGAGAGGAGAGGGAAGACGTCTGACAGCTGAGGACACACAGAGACTAGTAATGTAACTGGTAGTTACTATTATTAATGTAACTGTTAGTTACTGTTATTAATGTAACTGTTAGTTACTATTATTAATGTAACTGTTAGTTACTGTTATTAATGTAACTGTTAGTTACTATTATTAATGTAACTGTTAGTTACTGTTATTAATGTAACTGTTAGTTACTATTATTAATGTAACTGTTAGTTACTGTTATTAATGTAACTGTTAGTTACTATTATTAATGTAACTGTTAGTTACTGTTATTAATGTAACTGTTAGTTACTGTTACTGCTGCGAGTCGTTTGTATCTCCTCATATGTGCTATCGAGCCTCAGCGGAAGCAGGAAGTGACGTCGTCGCCATGGGAACTCAACTCAGAAAAGTCTCCATGTGAGTGAACGGGAGTCAAAGTTTTATTTCTAGTGTGATGATAAAACTCTCTGTCCTCGACCTTTAAAACACCACAGTTCATGAAGAGAAACCAGCACTTTGTTGTAAAACTGTTGTAGAATAAAACTCCTTAGAGTCCATAACCATAGAGACTCACGGTGGCGTAGTGACGTCACCATGGCGACCACATGGCGACCACATGGCGCCCTTCCTTTCCCGTGTCCGTTGGTGACACCAGATGGGTAGTCACACTAAATACATTCTCCTGTTGCCGTGACAACAAACTGCTGGTTTCTCTTCATGAACCGTAACAGAGTTTTATCATCTCACTAGAAATAAAACTCTCACTCCCGTTCAGTTGATTCCCATGGCGACCGTTACTTCCTGCTTCCGCTGAGGCTCTCTATCCACCACTTTCCGGAGAACGACGCTGGGTGTCGCCATGACACTCCATTCATTACATTTTAGATTAACCGTTAGCTGTTAGCCATTAGCAGTTTCTTAAATAACTCAATAAACGCTCCATGAAAACAATATTTTTTCCAGCGGATATCTGAGTTCCAACATGACTGAGCTAACTGGAGTAGTTTCATGTCGTGTCCCACAACGGGAGGGTTTTAACAGCTGACGTCCTGCTGTTAGCTTAGCTGCTGCTGTTAGCTGTCAGCAGCAGCTAAGCTAACGGCTACGATAACCATGACTAATTACAAAAACGTGCACACAGAAGTGGTGGTGTTTGTTCGGTAATTAGTTTTATAGACTTAACAAAACATCAGATTAGTCAGGGCGGTTTTGGCAGCCCGGAGCCCCCACATTTGGTGCCTACACCGGTGGCTAGCGCTACCAGTTAGCCGCTAGCGCTACCAGTTAGCCGCTAACGCTACCAGTTAGCCGCTCGCTAGAACTGGTGGCTAACGCTACCAGTTAGCCGCTCGCTAGAATGCTACTACGGGGTTGAAAACCGACTTCCGTTGTGGTGTGACGCAATGGATCATGGGAAAATAAAGTGGTGGATTGAATCTGCTGAATCTGAAATGATCTGACCTCACCAGTGACCTCACTGTGACCTCACTGTGACCTCACTATGACCTCACTGTGACCTCACTGTGACCTCACTATGACCTCACTGTGACCTCACTATGACCTCACCTTTGTGCTGAAGTCTTCTGTCGACATCTTAGCGATTAGGAAGTAGCGAAGTCTAGAGTTTGGAATCCCGACCTGAAAGAGATAAAGTGGTGAACAGGTTAATACAGGTAACTAACTACAGGTAACTAACTACAGGTAACTACAGGTAACTAACTACAGGTAACTAACTACAGGTATCTAACTACAGGTAACTACAGGTAACTAACTACAGGTAACTACAGGTATCTAACTACAGGTAACTAACTACAGGTAACGAACTACAGGTAACTAACTACAGGTATCTAACTACAGGTAACTAACTACAGGTATCTAACTACAGGTAACTAACTACAGGTAACTAACTACAGGTAACTAACTACAGGTAACTACAGGTAACTAACTACAGGTAACTACAGGTATCTAACTACAGGTAACTAACTACAGGTAACTAACTACAGGTAACTACAGGTAACTAACTACAGGTAACTACAGGTAACTAACTACAGGTGACTACAGGTAACTAACTACAGGTAACTACAGGTATCTAACTACAGGTATCTAACTACAGGTAACTAACTACAGGTAACTACAGGTATCTAACTACAGGTATCTAACTACAGGTATCTAACTACAGGTAACTAACTACAGGTAACTACAGGTAACTAACTACAGGTAACTACAGGTAACTAACTACAGGTAACTAACTACAGGTATCTAACTACAGGTAACTAACTACAGGTAACTAACTACAGGTAACTACAGGTAACTAACTACAGGTAACTAACTACAGGTAACTAACTACAGGTAACTACAGGTGTGTGTGTCTACAGGTGACTACAGGTAACTAACTACGGGTAACTACAGGTAACTACAGGTAACTAACTACAGGTAACTACAGGTAACTAACTACAGGTAACTACAGGTGTGTGTGTCGGTCGGCGACGGCCTCTTACACTGGTCGGTGACACCATCAGCTCCTGGAACTTGTATCCACAGTCTGAGAGCGTCGTCACCAGCAGCTTTCTGAGGAGACAGGAAGTGATGTCATCAAACAGCTGCTGGGTGATGTCATCAAACAGCTGCTGGGTGATGTCATCAAACAGCTGCTGGGTGATGTCATCAAACAGCTGCTGACATCATCAGACTGATAAACCTCATCACAGCTGCCCAGGTAAGTCCTCAGCCAGGTGACTGTGCTCTGTGCTGCCCCCTGCAGGACGCTCTCATTCTACTACACTATTATACACTACGTTATACATATTAAATACATTATACATATACATATACACTACATTATATACACTACATTACTACACTATACATATACATCTACACATATACATATACACTACACCAGTGGTTCTCAACCTTTTTGGGGTCCGGGACCCCCTGCATATGCAATTTTATATTTTTATTTTACAGTAAGCACATCATTTTCAATTATACACATCTTTGGTGTTTTGTATGATATAAAATGAAAAATCTTGACATAGCCTATCATCATTTATCATCATCATTTTGCTGACCATCAGGTCTGTTGTGATGATACAAGTCACTGGTCCTGACATGTGTTTCTCTTCTATAACACACATTGTACATCTTGGAGGCGACGTCTCTCCTCTTTTTTTCAACTTGAAAGTTGCAACAACAACAAACAATTCAGTAATTCCAGCTCACGTAACAGGCGACGTCTTTCCACACACGGGCTTCCTTCACCTTTCAAACGAGGCAGAGCTCAGTGGGAAACAGTAGGAGAGACACAGGCCGAAGGCAGCGGGACACAACACCGGGGGAGAAGCAGGTCCGTGCGGCTGTGCGCCGTGGACGTGCACGGAAAAACAACCGCGCACCGCTACGGCTTTTGAGTTGGGAGCGTGCATGACGCGTGTCTACATTGAATGGGTTTGAGCGCGCGCAAAAGACGCTTCATCTCAATGGCCCCTCATGCATGATGCACAGTGCACACACAGTTGCAACAAGGCGGCGGCCAAAATCACCCACGGCCTTTGCAGACAGGGAAAACCCTGCGAGTCCAGCCGGCGGTACCCAGGCGTTTCCTTATCCCAGTGCTGGGGCTGACAGGCACACACAAACACTTTGAGCTGTTTTCGTGCCCCAGCGCATTGACTTACAGGCGCACACAGACGGAGAAAAACAGTACGCAAACTATTAAAACGCGTGGGCCGGATTGGAAGGTCCGGCGGATATTTTCACGGACCCCTTGCAATTACACCACGGACCACTAGGGGTCCGCGGACCCCCGGTTGAGAACCACTGCAGTACACTATACATATACATATACATATACACTACATCATATATGATCAATAACCCTCCTCACCGAGCCTCGGAGCTCTCGAAGCCCTTGACGTTCTCCAGCAGGATGAAGCGCGGCGGCGTCTGAAGCCTGAACAGGAAGAGACAACGACCAGGTCAGTGACATCATCACCTCCAGCTGCGCCGGCCTCTGATTGGCCGACGGAGCAGTGACATCATCACCTCCAGCTGCGCCGGCCTCTGATTGGCCGACGGAGCAGAGACAACGACCAGGTGATGAACAGGTGAGTCACCCACCTGGGCAGCAGGTCGAGGACGTAGAGGAAGCTCCTGGTCCGGGGGTCGCTGACGTCGCCTTGACGACCGATCCTGAGACACAGGTGAGACAGAGACAGGTGAGACAGAGACAGGTGAGACAGAGACAGGTGAGACAGAGACAGGTGAGACAGAGACAGGTGAGACAGAGACAGGTGAGACAGAGACACAGGTGAGACAGAGACAGGTGAGACAGAGACAGGTGAGACAGAGACAGGTGAGACAGAGACAGGTGAGACAGAGACACAGGTGAGACAGAGACAGAGACAGGTGAGACAGAGACAGGTGAGACAGAGACAGAGACAGGTGAGACAGAGACAGAGACAGGTGAGACAGAGACAGGTGAGACAGAGACACAGGTGAGACAGAGACAGGTGAGACAGAGACAGGTGAGACAGAGACACAGGTGAGACAGAGACAGAGACAGGTGAGACAGAGACAGGTGAGACAGAGACAGGTGAGACAGAGACAGGTGAGACAGAGACAGGTGAGACAGAGACAGGTGAGACAGAGACAGGTGAGACAGAGACAGAGACAGGTGAGACAGAGACAGAGACAGAGACAGGTGAGACAGAGACAGAGACAGGTGAGACAGAGACAGAGACAGGTGAGACAGAGACAGGTGAGACAGAGACAGGTGAGTCAGAGACAGGTGGGACAGAGACAGGTGAGACAGAGACAGGTGAGACAGAGACAGGTGAGACAGAGACAGGTGAGTCAGAGACAGGTGAGACAGAGACAGGTGAGACAGAGACAGGTGAGACAGAGACAGAGACAGGTGAGACAGAGACAGGTGAGACAGAGACAGGTGAGACAGAGACAGGTGAGACAGAGACAGGTGAGTCAGAGACAGGTGAGACAGAGACAGGTGAGACAGAGACAGAGACAGGTGAGACAGAGACAGGTGAGACAGAGACAGGTGAGACAGAGACAGGTGAGACAGAGACAGAGACAGGTGAGACAGAGACAGGTGAGACAGAGACAGGTGAGACAGAGACAGGTGAGACAGAGACAGAGACAGGTGAGACAGAGACAGGTGAGTCAGAGACAGGTGAGACAGAGACAGAGACAGGTGAGACAGAGACAGGTGAGACAGAGACAGGTGAGACAGAGACAGAGACAGGTGAGACAGAGACAGGTGAGTCAGAGACAGGTGAGTCAGAGACAGGTGAGACAGAGACAGGTGAGACAGAGACAGGTGAGACAGAGACAGGTGAGACAGAGACAGGTGAGACAGAGACAGGTGAGACAGAGACAGGTGAGACAGAGACAGAGACAGGTGAGACAGAGACAGGTGAGACAGAGACAGGTGAGACAGAGACAGGTGAGACAGAGACAGAGACAGGTGAGACAGAGACAGGTGAGACAGAGACAGGTGAGACAGAGACAGGTGAGACAGAGACAGGTGAGACAGAGACAGGTGAGACAGAGACAGGTGAGACAGAGACAGAGACAGGTGAGACAGAGACAGGTGAGACAGAGACAGGTGAGACAGAGACAGGTGAGACAGAGACAGAGACAGGTGAGACAGAGACAGGTGAGACAGAGACAGGTGAGACAGAGACAGGTGAGACAGAGACAGAGACAGGTGAGACAGAGACAGGTGAGTCAGAGACAGGTGAGACAGAGACAGGTGAGACAGAGACAGGTGAGACAGAGACAGGTGAGACAGAGACAGGTGAGACAGAGACAGGTGAGACAGAGACAGAGACAGGTGAGACAGAGACAGGTGAGACAGAGACAGGTGAGACAGAGACAGGTGAGACAGAGACAGGTGAGACAGAGACAGGTGAGACAGAGACAGGTGAGACAGAGACAGGTGAGACAGAGACAGGTGAGACAGAGACAGGTGAGACAGAGACAGGTGAGACAGAGACAGAGACAGGTGAGACAGAGACAGGTGAGACAGAGACAGGTGAGACAGAGACAGAGACAGGTGAGACAGAGACAGAGACAGGTGAGACAGAGACAGGTGAGACAGAGACAGGTGAGACAGAGACAGAGACAGGTGAGACAGAGACAGGTGAGACAGAGACAGGTGAGACAGAGACAGGTGAGACAGAGACAGGTGAGACAGAGACAGAGACAGGTGAGACAGAGACAGAGACAGAGACAGGTGAGACAGAGACAGGTGAGACAGAGACAGAGACAGGTGAGACAGAGACAGGTGAGACAGAGACAGGTGAGACAGAGACAGGTGAGACAGAGACAGGTGGGTCAGAGACAGGTGAGACAGAGACAGGTGAGACAGAGACAGGTGGGTCAGAGACAGGTGAGTCAGAGACAGGTGAGACAGAGACAGGTGAGACAGAGACAGGTGAGACAGAGACAGAGACAGAGACAGAGACAGGTGGGTCAGAGACAGGTGAGTCAGAGACAGGTGAGACAGAGACAGGTGAGACAGAGACAGGTGAGACAGAGACAGGTGGGTCAGAGACAGGTGAGACAGAGACAGGTGAGACAGAGACAGAGACAGGTGAGACAGAGACAGGTGAGACAGAGACAGGTGAGACAGAGACAGGTGAGTCAGAGACAGGTGAGACAGAGACAGGTGAGACAGAGACAGGTGGGTCAGAGACAGGTGAGACAGAGACAGGTGAGACAGAGACAGAGACAGGTGAGACAGAGACAGGTGAGACAGAGACAGGTGAGACAGAGACAGGTGAGACAGAGACAGGTGAGACAGAGACAGGTGAGACAGAGACAGAGACAGGTGAGACAGAGACAGGTGAGACAGAGACAGGTGAGACAGAGACAGAGACAGGTGAGACAGAGACAGGTGAGACAGAGACAGGTGAGACAGAGACAGGTGAGACAGAGACAGGTGAGACAGAGACAGGTGAGACAGAGACAGGTGAGACAGAGACAGGTGAGACAGAGACAGGTGAGACAGAGACAGGTGAGACAGAGACAGGTGAGACAGAGACAGGTGAGACAGAGACAGAGACAGGTGAGACAGAGACAGGTGAGACAGAGACAGGTGAGACAGAGACAGGTGAGACAGAGACAGGTGAGACAGAGACAGGTGAGACAGAGACAGAGACAGGTGAGACAGAGACAGGTGAGTCAGAGACAGGTGAGTCAGAGACAGGTGAGACAGAGACAGGTGAGTCAGAGACAGGTGAGACAGAGACAGGTGAGACAGAGACAGGTGAGACAGAGACAGGTGAGACAGAGACAGGTGAGACAGAGACAGAGACACAGGTGAGACAGAGACAGGTGAGACAGAGACAGGTGAGACAGTCAGAGCTTCATCCAGCTCGGCTCAAAATTAGATTTTGGCGTCTAATCAGACTTCTGTCCTTGTCTCAGTTTACATGCAACTGAGAAAATTCTGACGGGTCCATCGCCTCCTCATGGTGTCACCTGTTGTTTCAGCAGGTTAATACCCCCCCCCGTCCTGTTGACTTCTCTGTCACCTCCTAAAAAACTGAATATAAACAACTTAGTAGCTTCATAATAAATTCTCAGCTGCAGTTCCCGACCAGATGCACCAGTCTGGACCGGATTCACGCTGAGAATAGGATACGGGCTTCCTCTTTTCATCTCTCTCTCTCATGCATTGAATCTGCGCTGACGTTGGGTTTTTTCTTTACTTTGCCGGGTTCAGGCGGCTTCTCTGCTCCACTTGGTCTCTACAGTTGTGGAGCATGAACACATGCATTGTCCAGTTATACTTCGACTAAGGTGTTTACCTGCACTTCAGTCGTCCAGTTCTAGTCGGATTAAGGCAATAATTAGGTTTTTTCAAGTGTCATGTAAACGTACTGACAGACACAGGTGAGGACAGAGTGACAGAGACTCACCTGGTGAAGACTCACCTGGTGAAGACTCACCTGGTGAAGACTCACCTGGTGAAGACTCACCTGGTGAAGACTCACCGGGTGAAGACTCACCGGGTGAAGACTCACCTGGTGAAGACTCACCTGGTGAAGACTCACCTGGTGAAGACTCACCGGGTGAAGACTCACCGGGTGAAGGCTCACCTGGTGAAGGCTCACCTGGTGAAGGGCTCACCTGGTGAAGGGCTCACCTGGTGAAGGCTCACCTGGTGAAGGCTCACCTGGTGAAGACTCACCTGGTGAAGGGCTCACCTGGTGAAGACTCACCGGGTGAAGACTCACCGGGTGAAGACTCACCTGGTGAAGACTCACCTGGTGAAGACTCACCTGGTGAAGACTCACCTGGTGAAGGGCTCACCTGGTGAAGGGCTCACCCGGTGAAGACTCACCCGGTGAAGACTCACCCGGTGAAGACTCACCTGGTGAAGACTCACCTGGTGAAGGGCTCACCTGGTGAAGACTCACCTGGTGAAGACTCACCTGGTGAAGGGCTCACCTGGTGAAGGACTCACCTGGTGAAGGGCTGGCAGGGCGGACTCATCAACATCGTGTCAAAGGATAACCTGTTGAAGTCGTCCAGTGAGATTCCCTGAGAAGAGAAACAGGAAGTGGTAACAGCTGCTCATCATGACATCATCATGACATCATCACCTGTCACCTGTCTCTCACCTCTATGGTCTTGTTCCAGAGGGGCGTGTCCGGGAAGTTGTGTCTGTAGATCTGATTGGTCGTTGTGTTGATGTCGACGGCGGCCACCACCTGGGCCGGGACGCCGCTGTCTGGAGGAACGAGACACCTGAGTGTTACATTCATGTTCAGAACCACCGACCTGATCTCAACCAGAACCACCGACCAGATTACAACCAGAACCACCGACCAGATTACAACCAGAACCACCGACCAGATTACAACCGGTGATAGATAATGTGTTATTTAGAGGCTGCATTCTGCTGCCCTGTAGACTCCATTATACGGATATACGCGCCTCTCCCATAATATAACACCTATTATATCCCATAATATAACACCTATTATAACCCATAATATAATACCTATTATAACCCATAATATAATACCTATTATATCCCATAATATAATACCTATTATATCCCATAATATAATATCTATTATATCCCATAATATAATATCTATTATATCCCATAATATAATACCTATTATAACCCATAATATAATATCTATTATATCCCATAATATAATATCTATTATAACCCATAATATAATATCTATTACAACCCATAATATAAAACATCCATGGACAGGGCTGTATAGGGGAGAAAGGTGGTGATAACTCTAGGGGCCCAGCGCCCAGTGGGGCCATAAAAACCCCAGTAGAATAATCTTTGTATGACTGATTTATCCTGACTGATACTCATAGTGATGCTGCATTAGCATCAAAACAAAGAAGGCTAAATAAGAAATGATAATACATACAGTACATCGTCTAAGAAAAAAAAGTGGAAAAGTCAGGGGCCCAGTTTAGTATTCTTTCAGGGGTCCCAGAATTCCTAGCAACGGCCCTGTCCATGGAACCAGTCGGACACATAGATATATATATATATATATATATATATATATATATATGAGTCGGACGCGGATCAGACCGGAACAGAACCAGAACCAACATCAAACTAACTTCACCACTTCATCAGCTCTGTGTCCAACCTGAAACCAGCTTCACGGCACCGCGAGTGGCCGGAAGTTGAGTTTCACGTGGAGACACAGCTACATAGTATCAGTCATAATAATAATAATAAAACATCCATGGTGTCAGTATCTATATCTATATGTGGAGCCACCGGAGCCACCGGAGACACCGGAGAGTCGGTCCGGTCCAGACTCCATAGAGATACTAGATACAGATACTGACAGTCAGTAGTATAGTAGCATAGTGACTGACTGTATCTATCTATCCAGACTCAGTCTCACCCTTCAGAGCGAAGTGCATCCCTCCGATGCCGCTGTAGAGCTCCAACACCCGCAGCGGCTCCATGACTCCTCTACTCCTCTCCTTCTCTTCTACTCCTCCTCTACTCCTCCTTTTCTCCTCTTCCTTTTCTACTTCTCCTCCTCTTTTACTCTTCTCCTCCTCTCCTCTCTACTCCTCCTCTTCTACTCCTCCTCTTCCTCTGCAGCTCCGTCCTCCTCCTGCAGCGCTACCGCCCCCTCTGGTTCCTCCTAGAGCCTAGAGAGGGTTTTGTTTTGTGATGTTAATAAAGTTGTTGAAAAAAAACAAAACCCGATCCCCTCCCCGGGTTGATTGACAGCCCGTCGGACCAATAGGAGAGCAGCAAACTCCGGTTAGTCGTAACAAACTCTTTACAACAGTTGATATTAATATTTTCTATGTTTAACAAACAGCTGTTTCAGTGTTTACATCTCTACAGCAGCTGTGTCTGTGACGTCACCGGAGGAGGAGCTACAGCCCGCGAGGAAGCAGGAAGGAGCAGGAAGTGGCCTAATATGGAAGAAGAGTGACTTCCGGTTTGGGTGTAGCTGCAGCGGAGACAGAAGAAACACTTCTCTCTGAGCGACGGAGGATAAAACTATACAACTACACAACTATACAACTACACAACTACTACAGCTGGTCGGTAGCAGGTCGGTGACGTGTCGGTGACGTGTCTGTGTGTGTCTGTGACGTCAGAGACTTCCGGTGAAGATGTCCAAGTCCCTGAAGAAGATCGTGGAGGAGACGAGAGACAAGAACCTGGTGGAGGTGGAGATGTGTGACCGCGGCGTCAGCAGCATGCTGGACGTCCCGGGGCTCTGTGAGTATATAACCCCCCCTCTAACCCCCCCCCGGGGCGTCAGCAGCATGCTGGACGTCCCGGGGCTCTGTGAGTATATAACCCCCCCTCTATAACCCCCCCGGGGCGTCAGCAGCATGCTGGACGTCCCGGGGCTCTGTGAGTATATAACCCCCCCTCTATAACCCCCCCGGGGCGTCAGCAGCATGCTGGACGTCCCGGGGCTCTGTGAGTATATAACCCCCCCTCTATAACCCCCCCCCCCCGGGGCGTCAGCAGCATGCTGGACGTCCCGGGGCTCTGTGAGTATATAACCCCCCCTCTATAACCCCCCCCCCCCGGGGCGTCAGCAGCATGCTGGACGTCCCGGGGCTCTGTGAGTATATAACCCCCCCTCTATAACCCCCCCCCCCGGGGCGTCAGCAGCATGCTGGACGTCCCGGGGCTCTGTGAGTATATGACGTCACCTCACCCTCACCCTCATGACGTCATGACGTGCTGCTGCTGCTGCTGCTGTTGTTGTTACCTGAGAGTATAGTAGTAGTAGTAAACCTTTATTTTACCAGGCAAGAATTGCTAAGATACATTCTAATTAAGGCAATGGCCTGGTAGGAGGTGAAAGACCTCCTAATATAAGGGGAAGGGAGAGGGGGGGTAACATTAAAATATAGACAATAAATGCACATACAACAACAGTGACACAAAAGAGGAAAGAATAAAGACATAATGCAATGACATACCACAGAATGACAGTTAGTTTGACGTACGGTGACATACAACAAGTTAAGTAAGGAAGAGATATTAAATGTAAAACAGTGATACTAGACAACCATAAATGAGACAGTAACAGAACAACAACAGTACCAGACGGTGTTAGTGAGGTTAGTGAGGTGACAGGATCAGAGAGAGCTTTAGCTGGGACAGCTGCAGGTAAACTTTATACTTTATGGATTTAGTTATGACTTGTTTGAAGGAGTTGACAGAAGTAAGAGTTTGTAACTGTAAGGATTTTTGGAGTTGATTCCAGCTGTCGGCGGCAGCAACCTGGAAGGAGGAACGGCCCAGGGAAGAGTTGTACCCTCGGGGCATTTAACAGGATGAGAGGGGCAGAGCGGGTGTTGTGTATAGGGGGAGGGCGCAGATGCAGAAGCTGGGTTAGGTAGGGAGGAGTAAGACCTAGGAGGGTTTTGAATACCAGCATCAGCCAGTGAATGTTGCGCCTGGTTTCCAAGGTGTAGAGGTCACAGTGATGGGTCCTGTACGGGGCGGTGGTAGCAAATCGAATGGCGGAGTGGTAGAGAACGTTCCTTTGCAGGCAGATCTATATATGACATCACCGTTGTTGTGTTTGTGTGTTTCAGTCACTCTGTCCAACATCACTCAGCTGGTGCTGAGCCACAACAAGCTGACAGGTAGGAGCTCCCAGCATGCACTGCTCTGACCTCCCAGCATGCACTGCTCTGACCTCCCAGCATGCACTGCTGCACCGCGCTGACCCCGGCACGCAGCAGGGGTCTGTGTGTGTGTGTGTGTGTGTGTGTGTGTGTGTGTGTGTGTGTGTGTGTGTGTGTGTGTGTGTGTGTGTGTGTGTGTGTGTGTGTGTGTGTGTGTGTGTGTGTGTGTGTGTGTGTGAGAGACAGAGAGCAGGTCACATGACTGATGCTCCAGGTGTTGAGAGACAGAGAAACACCGTTATTGTTACAAACTCCTACGGTGAAGCAGAGAGAGAGACACAACCAGGCAGTTAAACACATTTATTGTGACCAAACAGAAGGGGGGCGATGGGAGGAGGGGAGATCCAGGGGGGGGGGGGGGGGAACCCGGGGGGGGGTTGAAGAGAGGGGGGGGTTGGTCCAGGGAAGGGCCGGTGAATATTCTCATTTGTCCAGGTCATAGTATCTCAAAGGAGGTTAAATGGAAAGCAACTGGACTTAGTTATTTGTCTAGGAAGACGTTTCACCTTCATCCAAGAGGCTTCATCAGTTCATGTAGCATCTGACCGGACTCAGACACCTGGATTAATCAGGTTGTCCAATAATGTGAGACAGGAAATGAAGGAGCTGCATTAAATCCAGGAAGGAGCTGTGCATAGAACCCATAAAGACGTTTATAGAACCGACTCACTCAGACTCAGTATCACTGCTCCTCTCAGGCGGAGGGACACAGTGGCAGTGACTCGGTTAGTTCCTGATTATTATCATGGTTCAGTCCAACTAAGACCAGACAGTTTTATCTGTAGAGCCCGTTTTTACCAACAGTTTGTCTCAATGGGCTTCACATCCCATAATAACAACATCCTCTGCTGAGGCCTGATGTTGTGTGTGTTTAACTCCAGCAGAGGGCGCCACACACACACCCATCTCTCTCTCTCTCACACACACACACACACACATCCCATAATGCTCCTGGTCTCGCAGGTCGACAGCTCGTGTCGCCAGGCGACAGCAGGTCACTGGTTGCCACGGTGACAGTGTCAGCTGTCAGTCAGAGGAGACACACGGTCACAGGTGGAGCAGCTTCCCATCACGCAACACACACACGCGCTGGGCTCCTTTCGGCCAATCAGCTTCCTTCCCTGTGATGATGCTGATCAGCTGATCAGAGCCACTCGTTACTGTCTCACCTTCGTTCACAAACCAAACCATCGTCCACGGACAGACACCGGCCGATTATCCTAAGGTCTTAAGATTATTGTATGAGATTCTCTTGTAGTGTGTGGTGTGTAGTGTAGTGTAGTGTAGTGTAGTGTAGTGCAGTGTGTGGTGTGTTAAGAGTCAAAATTCTCACAACAATCGCCTCAGAAAACGTTCGGCGCTGAATTGATAATCGTAAATATTAAACATGTTCAATATTTACAAATCAAAAGTCATCTTGCATGTGGAAAGCTGGTGTTGTGCTGAGAAGTGCCAAGCTCTGCATGCTGCTCGCAGCAAGCCACTTCTCGACACAACACCGGTAATCCCACAGAGAGCCACGGTGCAGCCCTGGCATTACATGAGGTTCACACAGACATTCACGCATACACGGGAGATTTCCTGATAGCCGATAGCAAAGACGGTAGCGATCATAGCCAGCAACAGCCAGCAATAGAGCAGCCATGTTTAAATGATCATGTGACCGCCGCTCACAGCCGCTTTACTGCTCGGCCTCCGAAGCCACAGACACACACAGATGGTATCGTTGTAAAGGCTGAAGTGTCCCGCTTTCAATAAAAAAAAATTACATCGCTCTCATTGTCCATTCCGGAAATAGACCCGAAAGAGTAGCTACAACAATACGGATCTCTTTCTGAGTTTTCTGACCAGAGGGTCAAGATTCTGAAAAATCTTAATGTGTGTGGTGTGCTGTGTTTGGAATATCACAGCACACCACACACAATACGATCAAAACTGTTCAATCACAGATTTTTTTATCTTCATGTGTGGGGTCTCTCACAGATAAAGAATCGGTTGAGATGTAGAGAATCTTTATGTGTGTGGCAGCTTTAACGTTGTTGTTACGTTGCAGCGGTTCCTCCCAACGTGTCTGAGCTGAAGAACCTGGAGGTTCTCAACATGTTCAACAACCAGATAGAAGAGCTGCCGACGCAGATCAGCAGCCTGCAGAAGCTGAAGCACCTCAACCTGGGGTAACACACACTATACACACACAGACACACACAGCGAGGAGAGGGGGCGGAGCCTCTTGATCCTCAGACAGGGTTAAAGGGTTAGTCTGTCTAGTTAAACAGTGTAAAGCTGCAAACTGAGATTCAGCTGCTGCTTCACTGTTTGTTTGTCTGACGACTCAATCACACAAATAAACAACACACACACACACACACACACACACACACACACACACACACACACACACACACACACACAGAGACACACACACACACACACACACAGAGACACACACACACAGAGACACACACACACACACACACACACACACACACAGAGACACACACACACACACACACACACACACACACACACACACACACACACAGAGACACACACACACACACACACACAGAGACACACACACACACACACACACACACACACACAGAGACACACACACACACACACACACACACACACACACACACACACACACAGCTCCTTCAGTATAAAGGTAGATGTCCATGTGTAGTGTGAGTATAAAGCAGCTCTAGGTGTATATATATATATATATATATATGTGTGTATTGACCCCTTGCAGCTACGTCACAATTAGAACGTGACGCGAGAGGCGACGCCATGACGGACGGCAGAAAGGGCTCAGTGATAATGTACTGTGTATGGGTGCCGTCCAACAATGTGGCTCGATCACTTCACACTACAACCTCACAGCATTATCACTTATTTTAAATAGAATATCTACTCATCCGTTGCAATATTCTGTTTGTTTTTTTGTTATTCGCCGTAGAATATCTCAGTTTTCTGTGCTTTTTCCACTGCTAAGGAGCTAACGTCAGTCAGTGCCACACTCCCCATACAGCAGCTGCTGCTGTCTTTGCTGCTGCTAACTACAGTTAACGGACCTGGAAATTAAAACCTGGTCCGACCCGTGGGTGTTGAAGTCCTGACCCAACATCTGTCTAATTAGTGATCATTCTCTGATTAAACCCGGCTGAAAAATAAAAGAAAACAGGAAGCCGGAACGTGACGTCACGTGCAAGGGGTCAATAAGTGTAATTATTACACGGCTCTATTGAATGCTGCTCTCTGATTGGTCCAGCGCTGCGTTCTGCGGTCTGTTATTTCTGTATAACGGACCGTCGTCATGTATAACAGACCGTTGCTAGGGACGGCGCTCTGATCAGCGCAGCACAGAAAAGAGAAACTATGCAGGATATTTACCTTGTGTTTCATTTTTACCGTCATTAAACAGCTTCGGACTAATAGTGATGTTAGAGATAAACGACTTGTAACTTGTTACAAGGAGAGTGGAGGCTCCTTCACATCGCTGCTGGAAACCAGACCTGCATCAGAGCCTCTGACCCAGTGTCACAGCTCTCCTCCTCTCGTCTCGGTGGCACCGCGGCTCCGCGACACAAACGCACCCCGTAAACAGTAAAGTTAATCTCTTGTTTATGACAGATACGACTACACACAATACACACATCTTAACACGTGTATGGTAATCTATCGATCCACTGATTGATTATCAAAGGCTTCAAATGCACCGGGAGGAGGCTCAGTGAAACAGCGGAAGTGACCGGTACGTCTTGCAGATTCGCTAAATGATGCAATGATGCAATGATCGATGAAAGTCGTATTTTGATCAACATTATGTTTCAAATTAATTATTTTACTCGTAAACCGTGTAATAAGCGGGATAATGTACAGTTCGTCGGTTGTTATGGAGAAATAAACCCCTTCATGTTGAATGAAATACATACAACCTGTCGGGGTTTATTTAAGCAATATATCACGACAGGCCGTGGTATATGCTCAATATACCACGGCTAACAACCAATCAGATTGCCGGATTTCACCTTTCCGTTTTATAATTCTCCATAACAACCTCCGAACTATACATTATCCCTTACTTATATTAATACTGGTAAAGTATTCAGACACTGAGCCGTCACTTCCTGTCACTTTGTGATGTCACAACATCGCTGAGTTATTTTTCTTGTGATGTTTTATTAGTGTTAATGTTATATTACTGTGTGTGTGTGTGTGTGTGTGTGTGTCTCTCTGTGTGTGTGTCTCTCTGTGTGTGTGTGTGTGTGTGTGTGTGTGTGTGTGTGTGTGTGTGTGTGTGTGTGTGTGTGTGTGTGTGTGTGTGTCTCTCTGTGTGTGTAGGATGAACCGTCTGTCCACGCTGCCTCGGGGCTTCGGGTCTCTTCCAGCTCTGGAGGTTTTAGATCTGACCTACAACAACCTGAACCACAGCTCTCTGCCGGGGAACTTCTTCTACCTCAGTGAGTAGGCTACACACACAGACACACACATGTACACACTCTAACAAACAGACACACACACACACACACACCCAGACTCACTCTACCCCTGTGTGTGTGCAGCGACGCTCCGAGCTCTCTACCTGAGCGACAACGACTTCGATCTTCTTCCCGTCGACATCGGGAAACTGACCAAGTTACAGATCGTGAGTTCTGATCCAGATGTGATTCACTGACAGATGTGTGTTCATGTTATTGATCTGTGTGTGTGTGTGTGTGTGTGTGTGTGTGTGTGTGTGTGTGTGTGTGTGTGTGTGTGTGTAGCTGAGTCTGAGGGACAACGACCTCATCTCGCTGCCTAAGGAGATCGGAGACTTGGCTCAGCTCAAAGAGCTTCACATCCAGGGAAACAGGCTGACGGTGCTGCCGCCGGAGCTGGGTACGGACCACACACACACACACACACACACACACACACACACACACACACACACACACACACACACACACACACACACACACACACCCAGTACAAAAACTGGTTTTAAATAAATGAATAAACGATGCTTCGCCTGGCGGAGCGGCCAGTAAGACCTGGGTTTATAAAACACTTTTTTTCATTTTTCATACATTAGTTTATTTCATAGGGGCAGTGCACCACTAATCAACAGAGTTAAAAGAAAAACTGTCAGTGGGCCAGAGTTAGCCAACAAGGCTAGTTTCCCTCCGTTGTCCCTGGCCAGATGTTAAAGGCAACCTAAAAGACAAAAAAAGGGGCAACAATTAAGGCCCAATCCCATTTCACCCCTTGGCCCTACCACTTACCCCTACCCCTCCGTTTTGCGCGTTCACGTGTAGGGGTAGGGGTGTCCCAATCCCCGTTAGGACAGAGGGGTAGGGGGAAGTGGTAGGGCTACATACCCCTCCAAACGGAGATTTTTCAGAGGCACACTCCAAACGGAGGGGTATGAAAAGTTTCCCAGAATGCATCTTGCGGCAGCCGGCAGCGGTGGCTGTAAAACGAAAAGCTGTTTTATTTCTCACTGTAGCGCGGTTATTACGTCACTTTATTAAGTTTTAATATTTTTTCTTGCGAGAAAGTAACTATTTAGGTCCCAAATGTGCGGTTAGTTTACCCAAATGACGGCGGGTTAGAAGTTTGCTCCGACGTTTTTTCGGAGAAGTGAAGCTCCAGGAGGAGCGGCTCCTCACAGAGACAGCAGCCGGTCTGCAGCGCTGCTCCGCCGGCCAAATTACGTTCTCGTCCCGGTCCCGCCGGAAGAAGACGGTCGTTAATTAACTTATCCGCGGGTTTTTAGAGGTTTACCACCAGCATGTTAAATTCTTTTTAGCATTTAAATGTTGGTCTTATTGATGAAATCTGACAATTGTGGCAGTAGCATTAGTTTATTTGAATGAAAAGTTATGCTTCATGTATCAGACAGAGGAGCAGGCAGCGCTGCCTCTGGGCTCTGTGTACAGAAATCACCACATTTACATCAGTAAATAAATGTTTTACAATAAACCGATCAGTCTGCATTAAGTTTTATCTTATTTTATTAAGTTATATGGAACACGCTATTTGATTTCTGGCAAAAGCTCGCCGCATCAGCTTACGTAAAAGCCAGTGAGACTACGTGATGACGTATGTGACTGTTGAAGGGGTGTCCCAATTCGGAGGGGTTGACTTTCTACCCCTACCCCTTGTAGCTCCGTTTCAAGGGGCGAGGGGCAAGGGGTAGGGGAAGGGGTAGGGGTAAAAAAGAGAAATGGGATTGGGCCTAAGTACTTTCAAGACACAACTTCCATAACAATCTACCTAGTAAAAGCTCCTAATAACAAGTAAAACAGGTAAGAAGTCTGACATACAGCATAACATAACGGGTGCATGACGTCTGTCCGACTACCCATTTCTCCGACCATACATTTCTTTATTTTTGCGTCCATTAGTCCGACCTCCCACTTCTCCGACTTAAGTAGCCCTAACCCTTAACCTTACCCTAAACCTAACCTTAACACTGTAGAATGGGTAGTCGGAGAAATGAGCCGTCCGACTATTGGGCAGTCGGACTGATGTATGCTCCCCCTAACATAACATGCAGACAGGGAGAAGAAGAGTGAGAGAAAGAAAGAGAGGAAAGTACAGCTAGAAACACATGCAAGTAGCACACAGAGCTAAGACATTAGCACACAGAGCTAAAACATTAGCACACAGAGCTAAAACATTAGCACAAACAATATCAGACATTACAAGGCAGGACATGAAATGGCATTAGGCAAGAAAACAAAAGCTAACAAACAAGCAAACTGGAGGAAACCCTGTCTGTCTGTGTGTGACTCTATTTCAACTGATTTGTAAAAATGGGTAATTGTGTGTGTGTGTGTGTGTGTGTGTGTGTGTGTGTGTGTGTGTGTGTGTGTGTGTGTGTGTGTGTGTGTGTGTGTGTGTGTGTGTGTGTGTGTGTGTGTGTGTGTGTGTGTGTGTGTGTAGGTAACCTGGACCTGACTGGACCTAAACAGGTGTTTAAGGCGGAGAACAACCCCTGGGTCACTCCCATCGCCGACCAGTTCCAGCTCGGTGTCTCTCACGTCTTCGAATACGTTCGCTCAGAGACCTACAAGTAGTAAGTACACACACACACACACACACACACACACACACCTACACACACACACACACACACACACACACACACACACACACACACACACACACACACACAGAAAACAAACTAAACATGTAAAGAAGAGAGAAGTCACAGCATCACTCAGCGTTAAAAGCCGTTCTGAATAAGTCCAACTCTGGTGTACTTGAGTCCACGTACGCGTACTCGGTGTTCTCTCTCTTTTCTCTCTCTATCTCTCTTGTCCGTCATCAAGCAGCAGTTTACAACCACTGGAAGTAGTAGTAGTAGTAGTAGTAGTAGTAGTAGTAGTAGTAGTAGTAGTTTACAGCGACCAGACGTAGTTGTAAACAACAAGGAGATTGGGTCGATAGTTCCAGGTCTGTTTCTGTGGCTGCACAGCAAGAAACTCCTGAGCTACGTTTGCCATGTACAGTAACCATGGTAACTTAACAAAATCAAATTATTAGACTGATTGGTTCATTGAAAAACATTTATTTATTTACATAAATGTGGTGATTTCAGTCCGTAGCCCAGAAGCCCTGCTCACTTTAGGCTACATTCAAACAAACTAATGCTACTGCCACAGTTGTTTCATTTCATCAATAAGACCAACATTAATCTGCTAAAAACAGTTTAACCAGCCGGCGGTAAACCTCTAAAAACAGTTTAACCAGCCGGCGGTAAACCTCTAAAAACAGTTTAACCAGCCGATGGTAAACCTCTAAAAACAGTTTAACCAGCCGATGGTAAACCTCTAAAAACAGTTTAACCAGCCGATGGTAAACCTCTAAAAACAGTTTAACCAGCCGATGGTAAACCTCTAAAAACAGTTTAACCAGCCGGCGGTAAACCTCTAAAAACAGTTTAACCAGCCGATGGTAAACCTCTAAAAACAGTTTAACCAGCCGATGGTAAACCTCTAAAAACTGTTTAACCAGCCGATGGTAAACCTCTAAAAACAGTTTAACCAGCCGATGGTAAACCTCTAAAAACAGTTTAACCAGCCGGCGGTAAACCTCTAAAAACAGTTTAACCAGCCGATGGTAAACCTCTAAAAACAGTTTAACCAGCCGATGGTAAACCTCTAAAAACAGTTTAACCAGCCGATGGTAAACCTCTAAAAACAGTTTAACCAGCCGATGGTAAACCTCTAAAAACAGTTTAACCAGCTGGCGGTAAACCTCTAAAAACAGTTTAACCAGCTGGCGGTAAACCTCTAAAAACAGTTTAACCAGCCGATGGTAAACCTCTAAAAACAGTTTAACCAGCCGATGGTAAACCTCTAAAAACTGTTTAACCAGCCGATGGTAAACCTCTAAAAACTGTTTAACCAGCTGGTGGTAAACCTCTAAAAACAGTTTAACCAGCCGGCGGTAAACCTCTAAAAACAGTTTAACCAGCTGGTGGTAAACCTCTAAAAACAGTTTAACCAGCCAGTAGTAAACCTCTAAAAACAGTTTAACCAGCCGGCGGTAAACCTCTAAAAACAGTTTAACCAGCCGGCGGTAAACCTCTAAAAACAGTTTAACCAGCCGGCGGTAAACCTCTAAAAACAGTTTAACCAGCCGGCGGTAAACCTCTAAAAACAGTTTAACCAGCTGGTGGTAAACCTCTAAAAACAGTTTAACCAGCTGGTGGTAAACCTCTAAAAACAGTTTAACCAGCCGATGGTAAACCTCTAAAAACAGTTTAACCAGCCGGCGGTAAACCTCTAAAAACAGTTTAACCAGCTGGCGGTAAACCTCTAAAAACAGTTTAACCAGCCGATGGTAAACCTCTAAAAACAGTTTAACCAGCCGATGGTAAACCTCTAAAAACAGTTTAACCAGCCTAACAAACGTTATAACTGACCCCAGACTCAGGGTTAAACGGTGACGTGTTGACGGCGCTGAAGCCAGAATTAAAACAGCTTGTTATGGCTGTCGGTTGTCGGTTGTCGGTTGCCGCAAAATGGCGATAGTGATGCTAATTTCTGTTAGCCTGTCTATGTGGTTTTACATTATACGTTAGCATTAAGCTAGCGGACTTTGTTTAGTTCACATGTGGGGTAGAAGCCGCTGATTGGCTGAGAGGCTTTCACTCAAAGCTTTCCTCAGGATGCTTATTGTCAGTCCGAACGAAAGGGGCGTTGCCGAGGGCGACGTGATGTAAACTCATCCCCTCTGTTGGGGCAAAAACAACTGAAGGACATGAAGTTATTTCAGTCTGATCATATGACCCCCCCCCATAGAGACACAGTATGAACAGACTGAGAACATGTGAACACACACACACACACACACAGACACACACACACACACACACAGACACACACACACACACACACACACACACACACACACACACACACACACACACACACACACACACACACACACACACACACACACACAGAGACACACACACACACACACACACACACACACACACACACACACACAGACACACACACACACACAGCTGGGTGCAGCCTGTCTTCAGGTGTTAAATCATTTCCAACATCTTTGCGTTTTCACAGCTTCATTTACACCTAAAGACAGGTGTTTGACTAAACGTCCTTCCTCTGTCAACACACACACACACACACACACAGACACAGAAACACACAGACACACACACACACACACACACACACACACACACACACACACACACACACTCCAGTTTGAACCTCGACAGTAACGATAATGAGAATCTTCATCAGAGACTCTGACCAGATGTTGACCAGATGTCACCTCAGGAATCATCAGCCAATCACAGTCGAGTATTTCACACATCAGCACGTAATGATGTAATGATGTAATGATCTGTTTCTCATTGGTTATTGAGGGAATCGAACCTCCGTCCTCATCCCGGGGGAGAAAACCATCGCTAGTTAACTTACCCGCAGGTTTTTAGAGGTTTACCACCGGCTGGTTACATTATTTCTAGGAGCTAAATGTTGGTCTCAGTGATGAAATCTAACAGCTGTATCAGTAGCATTAGTTAGTGTGAATGTAAAGTGAAGCTTCCTGTGTGTATTGGACAGAAGAGCAGCGCTGCCTTGGGGCTCTGGAGCCTACGGACACAAACCACCACATTTACATCAAGAAATACATGTTTTACCATCAACACATCAGTCTGCAGTAAGTTTAGGGTCAGGGTTAGTCTCTATTAAGTTATATAACATGGTTACGCTACACGGCAAAGACACTTCACTACTCTAAACCGTCTGTGGTTACGGTTAGAGGTTAGAGGTTAGAGGAGCGTTGCATTGTGGGATACAGTACAGAATGTAGACTGGTCAGATACTGGAGAGTTTTTCCGAATCAGTACGACATCCGGGAATTTTTCTCATAATGCAGATTTAGCTTTTGTTTACATACTAGATACTATATACTACACAACTACACAACTACACAACTACATTTAGACCACAACAGTGCCAGCAGGAGAGTCTGTGGTTTACAACAGGGACTAACCTTAACTAACTAACTAATGATGAGCTCAGCGCTCGCCTCCCATTGGCTAAAAGCCTCAGTGTTTGTCATGAATCTTAATTAGGATTCTTCAACCCCACCAAACACACACACACACACACACACACACACACACACACACACACAGTAATGTTCCTGTGGATGGTAAATTGCTTGGCAGCTCTAGTGAAGATGAGGAGGCTGAGAGAGGAAGGCCCCGTCAGATCAATGGCCTTTGGCCTCTCTGCACATTCATCAGACACACACACACACTGACTTTGTTACACACATGGTTAAAAGAAAAGAAAATACTAACTTTCTATGTCTTTACACACACACACACACACACAGAACTTTGCTGTGATTAATTAAGCCGTGAGGAATAGTAGAACTCCATAAAGACATCATCAGAAATCTGAATCCATTCTCCTCTTCTTCTGCTTTTAATTGGCCCTAACAGTTCAACACACACACACAGACACACACACACACTCACACACACACAGACACACACACACACACACACACACACACACACACACACGAACACACACACACACACACACACACAGACACACACACACACACACACACACACACACGAACACACACACACACACACACAGACACACACACACACTCTCAAACAGCAGCACAGTCACATTATTATATTAATTCTAATATTTTCCATCTCTGAGCTAACAGAGCTAACAGAGCTAACAGAGCTAACGGAGCTAACAGAGCTAACAGAGGTAACGGTGCTAACAGAGCTAACGGTGCTAACAGAGCTAACGGAGCTAAAGGAGCTAACAGAGCTAACAGAGCTAACGGAGCTAACAGAGCTAACGGAGCTAACAGAGCTAACAGAGGTAACGGTGCTAACAGAGCTAACAGAGCTAACGGTAGCAGTTAACTGATCCATGAGAGCGACATGTTGTTGACTTGAAATGATTAAAGGTCGTTAATAAACAGGACGTCCTGATGATGTCATCGCTCTGTGATTGATCACTTCATCAATCAGCTGCTTTGATCTCTTTGATCTCTTTGTTCTCTCTCTCCACATTGATTCATTTTTCCTCTGTGACTCTCACTCATCCATCAGTTCCATCAACAGCAGCTCTGATCCACCCACTGACTGAGGAGCAGCTGAGACCTGCTGCTGGTGGACTAGAGGCCCATTGGGCTAGAGGACCATTGGACCAGTGGACCATTGGACCATTGGACTAGTGGACTAGAGGACCATTGGGCTAGAGGACCATTGGACCAGCAGCTGAGACCTGCTGCTGGTCCACTAGAGGACCATTGGGCTAGAGGACCATTGGACCAGCAGCTGAGACCTGCTGCTGGTCCAATGGTCCTCTAGCCCACTAGTCCACTGGTCCACTGGTCCACTGGTCCAATGGTCCTCTAGTCCAATGGTCCACTGGTCCAATGGTCCACTAGTCCAATGGTCCACTGGTCCAATGGTCCAATGGTCCACTGGTCCACTGGTCCAATGGTCCACTGGTCCAATGGTCCACTAGTCCAATGGTCCACTAGTCCAATGGTCCACTAGTCCAATGGTCCTCTAGTCCAATGGTCCACTAGTCCAATGGTCCACTGGTCCACTAGTCCAATGGTCCACTGGTCCACTGGGCTAATGGTCCACTGGTCCACTAGTCCAATGGTCCACTGGTCCACTGGGCTAATGGTCCAATGGTCCAATGGTCCACTGGTCCAAACCAGTGGACCAGTGGACCAGAGGATTAGCCCAGTGGACCAGTGGTCCAATGATCCAATGGACCACTGGACTATGACTAGTCCACTGGTCCACTGGGCTAATGGTCCTCTGGTCCAATGGACCACTGGGCTAATGGTCCACTGGTCCACTGGTCCAATGGACCACTGGGCTAATGGTCCACTGGTCCACTAGTCCAATGGTCCACTAGTCCACTGGTCCAATGGACCTCTAGTCCAATGGTCCACTAGTCCAATGGTCCACTAGTCCAATGGTCCACTAGTCCAATGGTCCACTAGTCCACTGGTCCAATGGTCCTCTGGTCCACTGGTCCACTAGTCCAATGGTCCACTAGTCCAATAGTCCACTGGTCCAATGGTCCTCTAGTCCAATGGTCTACTGGTTCACTAGTCCAATGGTCCACTAGTCCAATGGTCCACTGGTCCACTAGTCCAATGGTCCACTGGTCCACTGGGCTAATGGTCCACTGGTCCAATGGACCACTGGGCTAATGGTCCACTGGTCCACTAGTCCAATGGTCCACTAGTCCACTGGTCCAATGGACCTCTGGTCCACTGGTCCACTGGGCTAATGGTCCAATGATCCACTGGTCTAAACCAGTGGACCAGAGGATTAGTCCAGTGGACCAGTGGACCATTAGCCCAGTGGTCCATTGGACCAGAGGACCATTGGACCAGAGGACCATTGGACCAGTGGACTAGTGGACCAGAGGACCATTGGACCAGTGGACTAGTGGACCAGAGGACCATTGGACCAGTGGACTAGTGGACCATTAGCCCAGTGGACCAGTGGACCAGTGGACTCCATTGTTACTGCTGACAGAACCTTAAAGGTGTCAGCTACAAGTCTAATTCCTCGTGGCTAGTAGGTTTAGGGTTAGTAGCTCCGCCTCACGTGGCACAGACATCGTTTCATGTCGATGTTGCCAGATGTAAATATTTATATATTTTGGACCCGTCAAAATGTATAAAACAATTATTTATATAGTATAACAAATGTTCCAGTAAAATTAATACTTTTATTCTGCACCCCTCTAGACGTTCTGTGGATTTTTAATTTTCTATAAAAATTCATCGTTTTGATGAAAAAGTTGTAGCAATAACCTTTAAATTCATTCATAACAGGCTAACGTATGTTTTTGTTGTGACGGACTCACAGAACTCCAATGATCTGTGTGTGTGTGTGTGTGTGTAATGTGGTTATTACTGTAGTATTACTGTAGTATTACTGTAGTATTAATGTAGTATTAATGTAGTATTAATGTAGTATTGTTGTATGCCCAACAGCACTGGGGGGCGGGGCTTAGAGACGCTGACATCTAGAAGCCCTGTGATTGGTCGGGTGTTTCCAGGATTAGTGTTGGAGCGTGAGCGCAGCAGCAGCTGGAGGATCTGTGTGTGTGTGTGTGTGTGTGTGTGTGTGTGTGTGTGTGTGTGTGTGTGTGTGTGTGTGTGTGTGTGTGTGTGTGTGTGTGTGTGTGTGTGTGTGTGTGTGTGTGTGACAGCTCGGTGTTAACACCACCAGCAGCTCGTCCAGAGTGTGAGCAGCACGTTAGCGTCTGTCTGCTGATGCGTTCAGGAACAGGACTCAGTGTCGGTCAAGACACACTCACTGGTTTTAATATGATACAGAAGGAGACTGAAGACGCTCCACCACACTCATCTTCATCCTCGTCTTCATCCTCATCTTCATCCTCGTCTTCATCTTCATCCTCGTCTTCATCCTCGTCTTCATCAGCAGCTCCACGCTGTAGAGAAATCAACCAATAACCATAATCGATACAGCAGATACTGCAGCTCTTTGCTTCTGCCAATGTTTGTACTTTTTCTCTTCAGTGGCTCAGGTGGTAAAGCGGCTCGTCCAATGATCAGAGGGTTGGCGGTTTGAATCCCGCTCTGTCCCGGTTGCTGCCGTAGTGTCCTTGGGCAAGACACCTTACCCACCTTGCTCCTGATGGGTCGTGGTTCGCGCCTTGCGTGGCAGCTTCCGCCATCAGGGTGTGAATGGGTGAATGTGATGTACTGTAAAGCGCTTTGGGTATCGTTCAGGTCTAGTAAAGCGCTATATATAAATACAGACCATTTACCATTTACCATTTATATTGATCCGAGTTAGATTCATCGGTTTGTGTCTAGGGGTTCTCTGTGTGTTACCATGGTAACGCTATGAAAGAACTGGTTTTGGTTCGAGTTTCATCACCCGATCCGGTCTGTAGTGGTTTTCTGGTGGTTTGTGTCAAGATGGCCGACAGCGGTGAAAGAGCTGAGAGATAGAAGAGGAGCCGTCTTCCCCCTGGACAACCCCCCCCCCCCCCCCCCCCCCGGTCTGGGGTCTGGGGGGGGGGGGGGGGGGGGGGGTGAGGAGGGGTGAGGAGGATGAGGGGTGTGAGGGGAGGGGGGGGGGGGGGGGGTGAGGGGGTTTGATGGGCGGCAGATGTGAAGACGTCTGGCAGCGTTTAATTCCCAACTGAGACTGTTGACATGGGATGGAGACAGAGAGGAGACACAAGAGGCTGACACTTCCTCCACTGTGTGTGTGTGTGTGTGTGTGTGTGTGTGTGTGTGTGTGTGTGTGTGTGTGTGTGTGTGTGTGTGTGTGTGTGTGTGTGTGTGTGTGTGTGTGTTCCATATTCATGAGATAAGACAGTGGGTGGAGCTCAGGTGATTGACAGACTCACCTGTTAACGAGTGGCGCTCTTAGCTCCGCCCCTAACGAGCGGCGGCCGATCAACCTCGTTGCTACGGTCCAACGTCGTTGCTACGCTCCAACATCGTTGCTACGCTCCAACATCGTTGCTACGCTCCAACATCTGCTGTTTCCAGCAGCTCGTTTAAAACAGGAAGTCAGACACACAATTATCTGGAGCAGCTGCAGGGCGGAGCCACAAAACGCCGTTTCCACTCGGATGAGCAGCTTCACTGAGACACACAGCCTCACAGCCTCACCCCGGGGGAGGAGGAAGTGACAGACAGGGGGGGGGGGGGGGGGGGGGGGGGAAGGGGGTAAGGGGGGGTTCTCCTCAGCTGTAATGGACTCCAATAAGAGAAGCAGAGTGGACGCCACTGATGAATGAGTGTGTTGCTGCTTCCAACACAAACCTTTTAGCCACTCAGAGTGTAAAGTCTACTGGTATAAAGGTTCGTAGATTTGTGACGCGCTATGATTATATATATATATATATATATATATATATATATATATATATATATATATATATATATATATATATATATATATATATATATATATATATATGATTATATATACGTGTTATGATGACAGATACGCTGAGATCCAAATATGCTTTTGGTGCATTTATTGTGAACTAACAGCACAGACCTATCACAGCGCAGCAAAGATCAATGAATGGAAGAATGAGACTAGCGGATTAAACAGATAAAAAGGGAATGAGTGAATGAATGAGTGAGTAGCAACAAAAATTACAGCTACTCCCAACCCTGACTCTCTCTCTCTCTCTCATCTGTGTCACCGGTGAGTGCCCACCTTTACCCACACACCCCCTCTGCAACACACACACACACACACACACACACACACACACACACCGTGCTGCTCATCTTCAGCCTGTGTGTCTCTTACAGAGTGAATATCTGAATCTAATTCATGTAAAACTGTCTCTGCTGTGATTGGTCAGAGCTGCTCCAGCTTTGACCAATCACAGCAGAGACAGAAACACAGATGAGTTTAAAACCATATTAACCCTTAAACCCCCCCCCCCCCCCCCCCCCAGTCTCTACGGCAGACACATGCAGGCCAACCCCGAGCCCCCGAAGAAGAACAACGACAAAACCAAGAAGATCAGCCGCAAACCGCTGGCCGCCAAGAACAAGTGAGGAAGAGGAGGAGGAAGAGGAAGATGATGAGGAAGACGAGGAGGAAGATGAGGAAGACGATGAACACTCGCTGAGCTCCGCCTGCATGTGCCTTTTTTTCTCTTTTTTATTACATGAAACTTGTTTTTATATGTAACTGATATAAAGTTCTTCCGATGTTTCTGTCGACTCGTCCCGTTGCCCCCGACGACGACAGAGCTGTGTATATTATGATCCTGAACTGTGCTGATGCCAAAGTGTTGAGCTGTTTCTACTGCAGACTAATGTTTCACCTGTTCTACTAACACACACACACACACACACACACACACACACACACACACACACACACACCACAACACTAAACACTCCACTTCCTGCTTGTTGTCACCTTTCACCAGCGTCGCTCACGTTTCAGCCTGATGCATTAATGAACCATGAGTCCGTGATTTCAAATGAAAAATAAAACTCTCTGCACCTCCTCTCGTCTCCGAGTCTCAGTCTCAGGCAGGAATCGAACTGGCGATCACCATGTTGGACTTTGTTAACAGTGGATGTGTTTGGGTTTTTGGTTTAAATGTCACCAAACTGCAACATTACAAAGTCGTTTCCAGCTGCATCTCAGATGAAGGATCAGGTGGGCGGGGCCACAGCAGGTCAGTGGGCGGGGCCACAGCCTGTCAGTGGGCGGGGCCACTGCAGGTCAGTGGGTGGGGCCACTGCAGGTCAGTGGGCGGGGCCAATGCAGGTCAGTGGGCGGGGCCACACTACTTTGTTATGCTGTGTGCTCTCAGTCAGCTCACTTAATATTGGTTACATTCAATTTTAGTCACATTCCACTTTGTCGGTTCCCCCCACATACAAGAGGACTTTTGATCAAAATGGTCACCATTGTTGGGGCCTACAATCTGACCCCCAAACTATCTAACTGGTTCTATCTGTCATTTGAATGTTAATTAAAACATTTTGTGTTGTATTTGATTTTGTTCTTGAGTCACTTTGTGTTGAGAAAAAAAAGTGCTTAATTGACCAATCCCCATGATTCTGTTACTAGTCCGACATTAGTTCTGGAAAGTGTGGTTGTCAAGCTGTCAGGACTCTAACTGTTACAACATGTGTTGTTATGGTAGTTTCAGAGTGGAAAAAGTAAGTGGATCAGTTTACCCCATTGATTTCTCTGGTTTGTCTCAGTTTACCCCTGAGCTGGGGTAAACTGAGACACGAGACCACTTTTTTTTTAAACTATCATATTTTCACTGTCCTTCATCCTGAATACATTCTGATCATTTCCATTGCTAGGCAACATCCTGAATTAATGGGAAATGTGTACATTTTACTGATAAATCATTTTAGCTCGCTTAGAGGGGAGCAAATGTAAAAAGTGTCTCACTTTACCCCACTCTCCCCTAAGACGGCAGTAAGGGCTTGATGATCTGACAGTGGAACAGCCCTCACACACTCACGGACTTCCTGTGAACGCGCCTCTAAGTCAGTGAGTCCGTGAGGGGTCGGAGTGGAATTGGGCCTCAGCCTCTTTGTTGGCCTCTGGTCTGGTGTCGTGGCTCTGACCCCCCCTCCACCCCCCCCCCCCCGGTGGTGGTGACCATGTTCCTGTTTTATTCTCACTTCATCTCAATTCATCTCACACCGCTCCAAGGACACAACGAGTCCCCGGCTGCAGAGGTCATTGATTTTCATGAGGTGATTTATCGGCAGCGTGTGCAGGGCAGCGGTGACTGTCTAAGGAGGCGAACTGCCACTTTAATGAGGCCGGTGACACGCAGAGCAACACGGCAGAGCAACACGGCAGAGCAACACGCTGAGCTGCAACACGGCAGAGCAACACGCTGAGCTGCAACACGCCGAGCTGCAACACGCCGAGCTGCAACACGCCGTCAGGACGAGCTGCAACACGGCAGAGCAACACGGCAGAGCAACACGCTGAGCTGCAACACGCCGTCAGGCCGAGCTGCTGACACTCAGCTGCTGCTGCTTAACGACCGCTGTTGCCGCTCGTCCTGACGCCTTCAGTGATGTTAGGTGGAAGCTAACTCTAATCTAGTTTACTCTAATCCAGCTAACTCTAATCAAGTTTATTCCAGTCCAGATAACTCTAATCCAGTTTATTTTAGTCCAGCTAACTCTAATCCAGTTTATTCCTATCCAGATAACTCTAATCTAGTTTATTCTAATCCAAATAACTATAGTCTAGTTTATTCTAGTCCAGATAACTATAGTCTAGTTTATTCCAGTCCAGCTAACTCTAATCTAGTTTACTCTAATCCAGCTAACTCTAATCTAGTTTATTCCAGTCCAGCTAACTCCAATCTAGTTTACTCTAATCTAGTTTATTCCAGTCCAGATAACTCTAATCCAGTTTATTCTTGTCCATATAACTCTAATCCAACTAACTCTAGTCCAGCTAACTCTTATCCAACTAACTCTAGTCCAGTTTACTCTAATCTAGTTTACTCTAATCCAGCTAACTCTAATCTAGTTTATTCCAGTCCAGCTAACTCTAATCCAGTTTATTCTAGTCCAGATAACTCTAATCCAGTTTATTCGAATACAGATAACTCGAATCCAGTTTACTCTAATCTAGTCCAGCTAACTCTAATCTAGTTTACTCTAATCTAGTTTATTCTAGTCCAGCTAACTCTAATCCAGTTTATTCTAGTCCAGCTAACTCTAATCCAGTTCATTCTAGTCCAGATAACTCTAATCCAGTTTATTCGAATACAGATAACTCTAATCCAGTTTATTCTAGTCCAGATAGCTCTAATCCAGTTTATTCCAGTCCAGATAACTCTAATCCAGTTTATTCCAGTCCAGCTAACTCTAATCTAGTTTACTCTAATCTAGTTTATTCTAGTCCAGCTAACTCTAATCCAGTTTATTCTAGTCCAGCTAACTCTAATCAAGTTTATTCCAGTCCAGATAACTCTAATCTAGTTTACTCCAATCTAGTTTATTCTAGTCCAGCTAACTCTAATCCAGTTTATTCTAGTCCAGCTAACTCTAATCCAGTTTATTCTAGTCCAGCTAACTCTAATCAAGTTTATTCCAGTCCAGATAACTCTAATCCAGTTTATTCTAATCCAGATAACTATAGTCTAGTTTATTCTAGTCCAGCTAACTATAGTCTAGTTTATTCTAATCCAGATAACTATAGTCTAGTTCAGTGTTACTCATTGCGCGGCTCGGGAGCCACATGCGGCTCGTCAAGCTATAATTGGTGGCTCGCTTGGTAGCTTTCTATGTGGTAACAGCCAATACATTTTTTCAAATGTGCTACATAAACATACAACACTGGACTACAAAAATGCAAACATCCGAATTATACTTCTCCCTGCCTTCACCCAAATAATGAAGGTGAAAGGAAGTATTTTAAGTGGAATTAAAAAAAAAAAAAAAAAAAAGGTCATCCCTAAAGGGGGCATTGTCAAACCTGGCAACGCGGCCCGCAAGCCATGTGGCATTGTTTACAACACTTGACCACAGCGCACGTCTGCAGGCAGGCTACGTTAGCTCCGTTAGCTCCGCTAGCCAGCGTGATGGACAGTTTTTAACCAGAAAAAGGACAGAAACCAGCTCAAAAAGCAGACGGACAGACACACAGTGTTGTAACGAATAGTGGAGTGTGTGAGGAATATGAGTCTGAGGAAGCAGCAAACAAAAATCAGCACGAAGACACCATAGAGGGGACGAGCAGGCAGACGGCAGGTGTAATATAAGAAGCATACAAGATGAGCACAGAAAATTTCAAGTGGACAGACGAATTTTTATTTGTTCTGTATGGCATGAACCCTAACAAACCCTCACTGTGATTGCAACAACAAACTACAAATACACATTGAAAGTCAAGGACATGCATGTCCAGCTTCTGCTCATCCCAGTATTAAGGTAAATATGGTCTTAAATGAAAATGTATTGGCTGTGTTGTTTCTTTTCTTGTGGGATGTCCAATTTATATGTAGAAATGCACATTTGCAAAGGTGACTTAGTATGTTGTCGCAAAAGTGGCTCTCCCCTTGATTTTGCACTGCCAATGTGGCTCTTGTGAAGAAAATAGTGAGGATCACTGGTCTAGTTTATTCTAATCCAGATAACTCTAATCTAGTTTATTCTAGTCCAGCTAACTATAGTCTAGTTTATTCTAATCCAGATAACTATAGTCTAGATTATTCTAATCCAGATAACTCTAATCCAGTTTATTCTAGTCCAGATAACTCTAATCCAACTAACTCTAGCTCAGCTAACTCTAATCTAGTTTATTCTAGTCCAGATAACTCTAATCTAGTTTATTCTAGTCCAGATAACTCTAATCCAGTTTATTCTAGTCCAGATAACTCTAATCCAGTTTATTCTAGTCCAGCTAACTCTAATCCAGTTTATTCTAGTCCGGCTAACTCTAATCTAGTTTATTCTAGTCCGGCTAACTCTAATCTAGTTTATTCTAGTCCAGCTAACTCTAATCTAGTTTATTCTAGTCCAACTAACTCTAATCTAGTTTATTCTAGCTCAACTAACTCTAATCCAGTTTATTCTAGTCCAGATAACTCTACTCTAGTTTATTCTAGTCCAGCTAACTATAGTCTAGTTTATTCTAATCCAGATAACTATAGTCTAGTTTATTCTAATCCAGATAACTCTAATCCAGTTTATTCTAATCCAGATAACTCTAATCTAGTTTATTCTAGTCCAGCTAACTCGACCTCCCGCACCGGAGACGATGCTAACCTCTTCACCAAGAGGTTGACAACCACTTGGCGGGTTGGTTAGCACATCCTTTATGGGTGGAGTGAGTGCACATCCGTTACACTCACCCCCGCTGAACTCATTCCACCCAGGGCATCCGGGTCACGGCACCACTGTAGCCGATGTCATATCTGGCCCTCTGCGTTGTGTTTCTCACGGCCTGCCCTAGGTGGGGTTCAATCCCACGACCTCCCGCACCGGAGGCGACGATGCTAACCTCTTCACCAAGAGGTTGACAACCACTTGGCGGGTTGGTTAGCACATCCTTTATGGGTGGAGTGAGTGCACATCCGTTACACTAACTATAGTCTAGTTTATTCTAATCCAGATAACTATAGTCTAGTTTATTCTAATCCAGATAACTCTAATCTAGTTTATTCTAATCCAGATAACTCTAATCCAGTATTTTCTAGTCCAGATAACTCTAATCTAGTTTATTCTAATCCAGATAACTCTAATCCAGTTTTTTCTAGTCCAGATAACTCTAGTCCAGCTAACTCTAATCAAGTTTATTCCAGTCCAGATAACTCTAATCCAGTTTATTCTAGTCCAGCTAACTCTAATCCAGTTTATTCCTATCCAGATAACTCTAATCTAGTTTACTATACTCCAGATAACTCTTATCCAGTTTATTCTAGTCCAAATAACTCTAATCTAGCTAACTCTACTACAGCTAACTCTAATCTAGTGTATTCTAGTCCAGATAACTCTAATCCAGTTTATTCTAGTCCAGATAACTCTAATCTAGTTTATTCTAATCTAGCTAACTATAGTCTAGTTTATTCTAGTCCAGATAACTATAGTCTAGTTTATTCTAATCCAGATAACTCTAATCCAGTTTATTCTAATCCAGATCACTCTAAACTAGTTTATTCTAGTCCAGCTAATTCTAATCCAGTTTATTCCAGTCCAGCTAACTCTAGTCTAGTTTACTCTAATCTAGTTTATTCCAGTCCAGCTAACTCTAATCCAGTTTATTCTAGTCCAGATAACTCTAATCCAGTTTATTCTTGTCCATATAACTCTAATCCAACTAACTCTAGTCCAGATAATTCTAATCTAGTTTACTCTAATCCAGCTAACTCTAATCTAGTTTATTCCAGTCCAGCTAACTCCAATCTAGTTTACTCTAATCTGGTTTATTCCAGTCCAGATAACTCTAATCCAGTTTATTCTAGTCCAGATAACTCTAATCCAGTTTATTCTAGTCCAGATAACTCTAATCTAGTTTATTCGAATACGGATAACTCTAATCCAGTTTATTCTAGTCCAGATAACTCTAATCCAGTTTATTCCAGTCCAGATAACTCTAATCCAGTTTATTCCAATCCAGCTAACTCTAATCTAGTTTATTCCAGTCCAGCTAACTCTAATCCAGTTTATTCCAGTCCAGCTAACTCTAATCTAGTTTACTCTAATCTAGTTTATTCCAGTCCAGCTAACTCTAATCCAGTTTATTCTAGTCCAGATAACTCTAATCCAGTTTATTCTTGTCCATATAACTCTAATCCAACTAACTCTAGTCCAGATAACTCTAATCTAGTTTACTCTAATCCAGCTAACTCTAATCTAGTTTACTCTAATCCAGCTAACTCTAATCTAGTTTATTCCAGTCCAGCTAACTCCAATCTAGTTTACTCTAATCTGGTTTATTCCAGTCCAGTGTTAATTTCGTCAGACGAGACGAGACGAAAAATATTCGTCAACGATGGTTTTTTTCATGACGAAAACGAGACGAAGACGAGACGAAATCAATGCCCTTAAACACTGACTGTGACCAAATTTACACGCATTTTTTGTTGACGAAAAAAGACGAGACGAAATCTACTTAATCAAATAA
>NC_139911.1:52500-74181 GCF_905171665.1 Trachurus trachurus | reverse complement strand
CCCCCCCCCCCCCCCCCCCCCCCCCCCCCCCCCCCCCCCCCCCCCCCCCCCCCCCCCCCACACACACACACACACACACACACACACACACACACACACACACACCCCTCCTCCTCTGTGTCTCTGCGCTTTGACTCCGCAGCACTCGGACTCTCTGATCCGGACTGAGGAGTCGAGCCGCTGCAGCCGCTCTGGTTCTGGACCTGGTCCGGGACCTGATCCGGGACCTGTGGATCGTAGAGGACTCCCCCGACCCCCCCCCCCCCCTCCATCACCTCGACCCCCCCTCGACCCCCCCCGTCTCGCTCAGCGCCTCAGCGCCGCGGAGCCTCGGAGCCTCGGAGCAGCAGCAGCAGCAGCAGCAGCAGCAGCTGGAGTGAAGAGGAGTTGGAGAAAGTTGCAGCAGCAGCAGCGGAGGGTTCAGACTGTGACTGTGTGGTAACCTGGTAACCTGGTAACTCACCCAGCGGAGGGTCAGAGAGAAGAGAAGAGAAGAGAAGAGAAGAGAAGAGAAGAGAAGAGAAGAGAAGAGAAGAGAAGAGAGCGTCTTACTGTGTTACCCTGTTCCTGTGCCTGACTTCATCTCATCAGCGGGAAGTGAGAGACTCGGTTCGGAGGGGGAGGGGTCCGGGTCCAGGTGGACCGGCTCAGCGCGGGGGGGTCCGGGTCCAGGTGGACCGGCTCAGCGCGGGGGGGTCCAGGTGGACCAGTATTAACTCCTCAGCGCGGGGGGGTCCGGTGGTTCTCCTCACGCGCTCCTCTCTGCTCCATCATTCCTCCTAAAGGAGCGGAGCGGCGCGCGCGGCCGCGGCTCAGCAGGAAGCGGCTCGTGCTCGCGGGGGTTCTGGGGGTCGTGATGGTTCTGGTTCTGGTGGTTCTGATCCCGGTGCTGGTCCAGTCCGCGGGGGCGGCGGCGCACTACGAGATGCTGGGCACGTGCAGGATGGTGTGTGACCCGTACGGGACCAAGTCCCCGTCCAGCGCCGCGCCGGACCCGGTTCAAGACCCGGTCCAGACCCGGTCCGAGTCCGGGTCCACCTTCATCCAGGGGCCGCGGGGCGACCCGGGGCGGCCCGGGAAGGCGGGGCCGCGCGGCCCCCCCGGGGAGCCGGGCCCGGCCGGTCCCGCGGGGCCGCGCGGGGAGAAGGGGGACCCGGGTCGCCCCGGTCCTCCCGGTCTACCGGGACCCGGTCCTGGTTCTGGTCCTGGACCCGGTCTACCTGGACCCGGATCAGCGGTGAGCGCGGCCACGTACTCCACGGTGCCGCGCGTGGCCTTCTTCGCGGGTCTGAAGAAGCAGCACGAGGGCTACGAGCTGCTCCGGTTTGATGACGTCGTCACCAACCTGGGGAACAGGTACGACCCCGCGAGCGGCCGCTTCACGTGCTCCGTGCCCGGGGTCTACTTCTTCTCCTACCACGTGCTGATGAGGGGGGGCGACGGGACCAGCATGTGGGCCGACCTGTGCAAGAACAACCAGGTAATCTATTACTCTGCTACTGCGTTACTCTGTTACTGCAAGAACAACCAGGTAATCTATTACTCTGCTACTGCGTTACTCTGTTAGGCAAGAACAACCAAGTAATCTATTACTCTGCTACTGCGTTACTCTGTTAGGCAAGAACAAGCAGGTAATCTATTACTACTGCGTTACTCTGTTAGGCAAGAACAAGCAGGTAATCTATTACTACTGCGTTACTCTGTTAGGCAAGAACAACCAGGTAATCTATTGATGTTTGTGAGAATCCATTACTCTGCTATTACACTACTACTGTTGGGTTAGTTACTATAAACTATAAACTCTTTTCTTGTGTGTAACAACATCTCTGTCCCGTCTGATCCCTCCTCTGTTGCTCACCCTGAGCTTTCTCCTGGTTTTCCCTGTTAAAAGGGTTTTCCATGGAGTTTCTCCTCAGTGGATGAGGGTCTAAGGACAGAGGATGTTGTTATTATGGGATGTGAAGCCCTTTGAGACAAACTGGTGGTAGAAACAGGCTATAAAACTGCCTTGCCTTACTACTCCGTTACTCCTTCACCTGAGACTGTGTGTGTGTGTGTGTGTGTGTGTGTGTGTGTGTGTGTGTGTGTGTGTGTGTGTGTGTGTGTGTGTGTGTGTGTGTGAGGTCAGAGGTCAGAGCCGAACACCATCCCATGAAATTAACAAGAAGAAAATGAAAAGAAAAATGAAAAAGAAGAAGAAAAGAAAAGAAAAAGGGAAAGAATGAGAAGCTTCTTGTTCTTCTCAGATAAATTATTGATTATTGATTATTATTAAACTTCTTCTGCAGAGAGAAATTTAATAATTGAATTGAATTGCTGCTGTCTGATATTATTCACACACACACACACACACACACATGGTGTAGTGTGTGTAGTATATGATTTCTCTCTCTCTCTCTCTATATATATATATATACAATATATATATGTATATATACAGTACATAAACTAAAACTGAGTTGTTCCTTCAAACATCTCGATGTTATTTGGAGGAAATGAAGACGTTTCTCTGTTTCTCTGTTTCTCTGCGTCACATCATGTCGGTCGTCGCTGAGTCTCAGAGAGAATTCGTTGATTTGTTTAATTATAAAATATAAAATATAAAACATCTTCATCATAGTTCAGATGTTGATGTAACAATGTAAACTTAATTTTAATGTGAACTTCATTTTAACTCAAATGACATTCGCTTCTGTTACACAGGATGCATGTGACTGGTCAGATCCTCAGCTGTTCCAGAAGATTCCTGTTTTATAATGGAATGTAATATACTATAATATAATATAATATAATATAATATAATATAATATAATATAATGTGAGATAATATAATATAACATAATATAATATAATATAATATAACTATATAATAAATACAATAAAAACAAAGGGAAGTAAATCACCCTAACCCTTGACTGCTACAGGTTGATAAAAACAATAATAGATCAAATATTTTCATTATATCGACTATTATTTTATTTTAAGGTGCAGCCTCTTCTCCTCTGTGGCTCCATCACTGTCCCAGCGTCTCCGTGGCGATGAGCCTGTGTCTCCGTGGCGATCAGCCTGTCAGGGTCTAATCCGTAGTAGCGTCGCTCCGCGGAGCAGAACTGCTGCTGTCAGTGAAGCTGCGGCTGCTTCCAGCTGCAAACATCTGTGGGATTAAAGGGCGACGCCGCGGCGCGGAGAGAATCAGATGCTGAGAAACACGTTTCAATTAGACTGAAGCTGCAACGGCACCGAGTTACACAGAGAGACCAGGCCAACAGCCCCGTTACCAGTTAACAGTAATGATAATAATAATAATGATAATAATAATAATAACTTGAATTCCTTCGTCTTGATTTGTTTTCATCATTCAAACACATAAATATTGAAAAAACTTATTTTTAATTTGGTGAAAAACAAAATGTTGAAAATGTGAGGACGTTGCAGTGAAGGAACTGAACTCCGACATCGAGCTGCTTGTTAGTTTCATCTATTTCAATTTCGTACTTCATATTATTGTTTATATTTTATTATAATTATGAGTGATTCTTCAGTTGTTTTTATTTTACATAGAAAACATAAACAGCTTCAATAGGTGAACAAACACATGAACTGTGAATTAAAACTGAACCAAGAACAGTTTTATTTCTTATAATATATTTAACAGACTGATCAGAACAGTTTAATAAGCATCTACACAACTACACAACTACACAACAACACACAACTGGGACCAACAAACCAGATAAAAACAGTTAATATCATTATATTATTATTATTATTATTATTATTATTATTATTATTAATGTATTACTGTGTCCAGGTCCTAAATAGTCATTTTATAATAATAAAAAACTAAATAATAAAAAAATGTTTAGAGTGAAGAAATTATTTAAAGCAGGATTGTAACCGTGGAGACGGTCAGGACTGACAGTGGTTCAACCTTCAGGAAATAGTCTCATCCCAACATCCGTTCTCTCTCCTTCCTGAGAGAAGTTACACAAGTGTGTGTCCGTTGTGATGTCACACTAACAACATACAACATACTAACATGTTTATCATGTTTATCATATCATTATCATGTAACGGAGCTTGTAATTAAAGGGATAGTTCACCCCAAATGTAAATTTCCCTCATGATCTCGTCCCCCTCATGTGGACTAAGGGCTGGGAGAAGTTTCAGAGTCCTCCGTGGCTTCTCTGAGTTACAGCGGGGCTCCGTGCAGCACTGCATGTCCATATGACGGTTACGAATGGGCCTCACTTTTCTTCATCCAAAAAGACACACCAAAAAACATCCAAATACCTCCATGCTGCTCGTCTGTAATGTCCCTCTTGTATTGAAGCCCCGACATGAGAAATTGTTCCGAAAAAAATTAAATAAGTCTATATTTTAAGGTTGTTTGTAGCGGAAGCTCCTAGTGTTGCTCTTCCTGGTCCGTCCAAATCTCACGTGATTTGCATTGACGCCCAGTTCAAGGCTCCGCAAATCGCACGAGATTCCGGCAGAGCAACACTGGGGCTGTGTCCGAAATCCCCCCCCACTCATTAAATAGTGACCAGTTGTTATAGTGGTGTCCGAATGTCTAGTGATTATTAATGTTCACTATCTAGTGACTGAATCTATCCCACAATTCACCGCGAAATGTAGTGAACATCCGATGGTCACTAACCGGAGCAAGATATCCCATCATGCATTGCGGTCACGGATCGACGCCGTTACCACAGCGGCCCAGAGCGACCGGTGTAGCTACCAAATAAATGCAGTAGTGACCGGTGTAGCTACCAAATAAATGAAGTAGTGACCGGTGTAGCTACCAAATAAATGCAGTAGTGACCGGTGTAGCTACCAAATAAATGCAAGTAGTGACCGGTGTAGCTACCAAATAAATGCAGTAGTGACCGGTGTAGCTACAAAATAAATGCAAGTAGTGACCGGTGTAGCTACCAAATAAATGAAGTAGTGACCGGTGTAGCTACCAAATAAATGCAGTAGTGACCGGTGTAGCTACCAAATAAATGCAGTAGTGACCGGTGTAGCTACCAAATAAATGCAGTAGTGACCGGTGTAGCTACCAAATAAATGAAGTAGTGACCGGTGTAGCTACCAAATAAATGCAGTAGTGACCGGTGTAGCTACCAAATAAATGCAGTAGTGACCGGTGTAGCTACCAAATAAATGCAGTAGTGACCGGTGTAGCTACCAAATAAATGCAAGTAGTGACCGGTGTAGCTACCAAATACATGCAGTAGCGACCGGTGTAGCTACCAAATAAATGCAGTAGTGACCGGTGTAGCTACCAAATAAATGCAGTAGTGCAGCAGCCTCAATAAATGTGTCCAGCTGCCAGAGTTGTCCAGTCGCTGCTTCCACAGACTCCCACAACAAACGTCGGAGCAAATTTCCTAACAAGCGTTATAAACTGACCACAGACTCTGGATAGCGAGGCTAATTTCTGTTAGCCCATCTATGGTGTTTTACATTAACGTTAGCATTAAGCTAGCAGACGTTATGCTTAGTTGTGACACTGCTGTGTGTTTTTTGAATGTTGTTTCAAACAATGTGGGTTTGATTGAACATCTTTGATGCTTAAATATATATATATATATTACCGCTTAATATATTGCTTTACTCCTCTTTTTATGTTGGTACCTATACACCAGTGAGGTCATTGCTGTGTCCGAAATCCCCCCTCCTCTAGTGACCACGCCATTTTGTAGTGGTGTCCGAATGTCTAGTAATTATTAATGTTCACTATATGGCGACTGAATCTATCCCACAATTCACCGCCAAATGTAGTGAACATCCCATGGTCACTAACCGGAGCAAGATATCCCATCATGCATTGCAGTCACGGATGGCCGTTACCACAGCGACCCAGAGCGACCGGTGTAGCTACCAAATAAATGCAAGTAGAGACCGGTGTAGCTACCAAATAAATGCAGTAGTGGCCGGTGTAGCTACCAAATAAATGAAGTAGTGACCGGTGTAGCTACCAAATAAATGAAGTAGTGACCGGTGTAGCTACCAAATAAATGCAGTAGTGACCGGTGTAGCTACCAAATAAATGCAAGTAGTGACCGGTGTAGCTACCAAATAAATGCAGTAGTTACCGGTGTAGCTACCAAATAAATGAAGTAGTGACCGGTGTAGCTACCAAATAAATGCAGTAGTTACCGGTGTAGCTACCAAATAAATGAAGTAGTTACCGGTGTAGCTACCAAATAAATGAAGTAGTGACCGGTGTAGCTACCAAATAAATGCAAGTAGTGACCGGTGTAGCTACCAAATAAATGCAGTAGTGACCGGTGTAGCTACCAAATAAATGCAGTAGTGACCGGTGTAGCTACCAAATAAATGCAGTAGTGACCGGTGTAGCTACCAAATAAATGCAAGTAGTGACCGGTGTAGCTACCAAATAAATGCAAGTAGTGACCGGTGTAGCTACCAAATAAATGCAAGTAGTGACCGGTGTAGCTACCAAATAAATGAAGTAGTGACCGGTGTAGCTACCAAATAAATGCAGTAGTGACCGGTGTAGCTACCAAATAAATGCAGTAGTGACCGGTGTAGCTACCAAATAAATGAAGTAGCGACCGGTGTAGCTACCAAATAAATGCAGTAGTGCAGCAGCCTCAATAAATGTGTCCAGCTGCCGGAGTTGTCCGGTCGCGGCTTCCACAGACTCCCACAACAAACGTCTGAGCAAATTTCCCAACAAGCGTTATAAACTGACCACAGACTCTGGATAGCGAGGCTAATTTCTGTTAGCCCATCTATGGTGATTTACATTAACGTTAGCATTAAGCTAGCAGACGTTATGCTTAGTTGTGACACTGGCTGTGTGTTTTTTGAATGTTGTTTCAAACAATGTGGGTTTGATTGAACATCTTTGATGCTTAAATATATATATTACCGCTTAATATATCTCTATAATAATCAGTTTGATCCGACTGACTACGACGGCTGTGGCTCTTTCAAAATAAAAGAACAAGCAGCGTAGCTATCCAGGTGGCTCTTTCAAAATAAAAGAACAAGCAGCGTAGCTAAAGACCTAAGCAGAGATAAACATAAAGATAAAATGATTTGAACAATGAACATTTATTAACACATCGTCTGTATTACCCATAATCCCATGTGGTAGCGTGATATTATACACAGATCATAATATGGAAATCACATATTGCTCATTTACAAAATGAGGTGTCTGAAAATATTTCTGTTCTAAGGCCAAGTATGTTTTACATTACAAAGCAACGACGATTTTCTTATTCTCCCATATTTCAGTTACTGTAGTGAAATACGGGGCGATGCCTCAGCACACAGCCGTTGTTCTTATTGCAGAAAAGAGCTCTAAGAATAATACACAAAGTTGATTTCAGGGAACACACAAATGGGTTATGTGCAAAGTCAGGGCTGTTGCAGCTGAACTGGGGAAGTTGTTGGTGCTCAGAGCGAAACGGACTCTTCCTGCAGATCTGCACAAGTTATTTGTCTCAGTTTCACAGGACGACAATTACAGAAGAAACTTCAATTTCAAGCACCAAATTGCAAAAACAAAGTTAAAACAAATGTGTCTTTCTGTGGTGGGTGTTAAAATATGGAATTTCTTAATAGTCGAAGAAAAAAGATGTACAAATATTTTATAGTTGAAGGGGATGTATAAAAAAAAACAAGAATATTTATGGATTTTTGATTTGTTTTATTTTCAGCTGTAAACTGGTTCATTTCATCTGATGTTTTAACTCGTCTTCATCCTGCTCCTTCCAATCACAGGGCTGGAATGAACTCATGAAATGATATGTTATTGATATGTTATTGATATGTTATTGATATGTTATTGATATGTTATTGATATGATATTGATATGTTCCTTATGTGATGATGATGATGATGATGATGATGATGATGATGATGATGAAGGTGGTCTACCTGTGTGCTCCCCCTGTAGGTGCGTGCCAGCGCCATCGCCCAGGACGCGGACCAGAACTACGACTACGCCTCCAACAGCGCGGTGCTGCACCTGGAGCCCGGAGACGAAGTCTACGTCAAACTGGACGGAGGGAAAGCTCACGGAGGAAACAACAACAAGTACAGCACCTTCTCCGGCTTCATCATCTACGCCGACTGAGCTGCTCCTCTTCCTCTTCCAGCTGCTCCTCTTCCTCTTCCTCTTCCTCTTCCTCTCCGGCTTCATCATCTACGCCGACTGAGCCGCTCCTCTTCCTCTTCAGCTGCTCCTCTTCCTCTTCAGCTTCATCATCTACGCCGACTGAGCTGCTCCTCTTCCTCTTCAGCTGCTCCTCTTCCTCTCCGGCTTCATCATCTACGCCGACTGAGCCGCTCCTCTTCCTCTTCCTCTTCCTCTCCCTCTCCGGCTTCATCATCTACGCCGACTGAGCTGCTCCTCTTCCTCATCCAGCTGCTCCTCTTCCTCTCCGGCTTCATCATCTACGCCGACTGAGCTGCTCCTCTTCCTCTTCCTCTTCTTCTCCGGCTTCATCATCTACGCCGACTGAGCTGCTCCTCTTCCTCATCCTCTTCCTCTCCGGCTTCATCATCTACGCCGACTGAGCCGCTCCTCTTCCTCTTCCAGCTGCTCCTCTTCCTCTTCCTCTTCCTCTTCCTCTCCGGCTTCATCATCTACGCCGACTGAGCTGCTCCTCTTCCTCATCCTCACGCTCCACATCTTCCTCCAATCGGACGCTCCGGACGCTCCGGACGCTCCGGACGCTCCGGACGCTCTGCCTCCACGTCACAGCCGGTGTTTCTTTACATTAGAACCTGTGTCTTACTTCACTTTCTACATATGCTGTTGCCGCGGCAACGATGGACTTTGTTCATCCCATCACAGATGACGTCTTTGTGTTAATGTAGAACTGTGATGGTGGTTAAAGTGTGTGTGTGTGTGTGTGTGTGTGCGTGTGTCTGTGTGTGTGTGTGTGTGTGTGTGTGTGCGTGTGCGTGTGCGTGTGCGTGTGCGTGTGCGTGTGCGCGTGTGTGCGTGTGTGTGTGTGTGTGTGTGTGTGTGTGCATGTGTATTGACACACTGACTGTACCTGATGACCTCATATCACCTGAAGCATTTCTTTAACTCTGATTGGCTGCTGTTGTTCAGGTGTCGACTGTCAAACTATTCTGTGCAATAACTGTTCCAATAAACTAGTTCATCAGTCAGAGTCGTTTTATCTTCATCTGCTGTGACGACGCTAACCCCCCCACCCCTAACCCTTCTAACCCTCTAACCTCTAACCTCTAACCTCTAACCCCCTAACCCCCCTAACCCTTCTAACCCTCTAACCTCTAACCTCTAACCCCCCCACCTCTAACCTCTAACCCCCCTTTCCCTAACCTCTAACCTCTAACCTCTAACCTCTAACCTCTAACCCCCCTTTCCCTAACCTCTAACCTCTAACCCCCTAACCCTTCTAACCCTCTAACCCTCTAACCTCTAACCTCTAACCTCTAACCCTCTAACCTCTAACCTCTAACCTCTAACTCTCTAACCTCTAACCCCCCCACCCTTCTAACCTCTAACCTCTAACCCCCCTTTCCCTAACCTCTAATCTCTAACCCTGTCACGGCTCTAAATGAGCTGCTGGTCAACATGACACTGAATGATAATAATTATATAATTATATCACCCTCCTGTCGATAGAACACTACTACACTAACACTACTACACTACTACACTAACACTACTACACTAACACTACTACTACACTACTACGCACTAACACGACTACACTACTACTACACTAACACTAACACTACTACACTACTACTACACTAACACTAACCCCCTCACCCTCTTGTCGATGAGTTCTCAACTGGCCTGAGAATTAAATTAAAATTAATTTAATTAAACCCGGTCCGACCGGCAGCTGTTGAAGCCTGGACCCGACGCAGCTCGACTCACCAGCATCAGTTCTGTCTTCTGATAAAGTTCTGACGGCGAGATGTTTTGATTCTTAGATGAACGGTAGCCATCTTTGTTGTTGTTGAAGGAGTCTTTGTGTTCATGTCCAGCTCAACTAAACCTGAAGTCAGAGTTAACTCGCTGCTACGACGCTGCTTCAACTGGGTTTGTTCAGTCTCTCAGCTTCGGTGTTTGGCGTCATGTGATTCTACTTCCTGACTAAACGGACCAATCACAGCCTCTGGTTGTTTTGATGGAGAGAGGAGGAGTGAAACTAAAAAGCTGCTTTTAGTTTCTGACAGCTGAAGACTGAGCTGCTTTTAAATATGAAGCTTCATCCATTTAAACTAAATAAACTACAGCAACAACTACTGGTGTCTTAAACTGTGTTTTACATTTTTTCATATGTTTCACTGATCGATTATAGACTGAGTGTGTGTTTTATTGAAAGCAGGCTGAAGGTGTATGCAAATAGGTACAGTGGGTTTTTAGCTGCTGTACAAGCAAATCTCATATTGTTCCTGTACAAAGACCTTTTAACTCTGAAAATAGTGTAGACATATTCAGCATTTATGTTTGGCCAACGCTGCCCAAGACGAAACATTGAAAATAATTTCAAAGTGAAATTTATTAACTTTACTGATTATCCATAGATTATCTGTGCTGCTGCGAGCGCACAACTTCTTTCAGTGGCCTCCATAGACTGTATATAAAAGTATAGGCTAATATATATATATATAATGACCTCCTGACGCTGGGCTCAGATGCAGATGTGGTGTATTCCCTCAGCTGAACATCTGTAGGAGACGCTCAGAGAGAAGACAGAAACACCAGTGGATCAGCGTGATGTAGAAAACCTCAACGCTCCGTTCTGATCCAGATCCCTGGACCTTCAAAATAAAGGTGACGCCATCTCCAAATGAGTTAAATTGTGAAACAGCGGCGCTTTTATAGGCTAGTCGATCTTAAGATGAAACTCTGAACATAACCCGGTCGTAAGTTACCATGGTGATCTAGCCAGGTTGAAAGAAAGACACCTTTGTCAGGGAAGCCTGACTTCAAGTCAACATAGAAACATTACACACTATACTCACTTGTAGCTCCGCCCTCTGGGGGATTCTCACTGACCGACTATTGACTGCAATGCAAGTTCATCAGGGCCAATAAGAATCGTCATCATCATCATCATCATCATCATCATCATCGTCATCATCATCATCATCATCATCATCATCATCATCAGTGCTGTGATGTGATGGAGGACTTGAGAAGCTTCTGGTGCCAGAACCAAATCCTGAGGGACGGGTTGAGAAAAAGGAACCAGACAACAACAACAACAACAATAATAGGACCATAGTGCGAAATACGGGGGGGTTTGGGGGGGTCGGACCCCCCCCCGATTAACCCCTTGAGACCCCCTGAAAGACTCAAAAGCAAAATCTGAGGGGGGTCTCAATCTTGTCAAAAAATAAATAATATAATATAATATAATAATTTTATTGTGGTCAATTAAATGTGTTTAAGATCACCATGTCCAGTATTCATAATTCAAAACATTTATTCGTTTAACATTAAGCTGAACCGTGTCACCTGCGCATTATGCAAATTAGCCATGTGCGCCAGCCCAGCGCAAGAGTCGAGCCCACTCGCTATCAGAACAGAGGATCCCGTTCCTCTCCACCCTCTGCCGAAGAAAGTGAAGTTGAGGCCGAGTGCTCTGAAGACGTAGCCGCAGCCCCTGCTGCTAGCACTGGTGATTGGCCGCTATTTTTTTTACACCTAAGCAGGTGGGGTAATGGAAATACCGCAACCCTTGGCTTGACATTAAGGCAGGAAAATAACTTGAGGTAAGAGGCTAGCCTGCTTCAGCATACTATGGCCTGAACCCCCAGTGGTGTGAGCTATTTGTCTGTGCTTTTTCAATTTTCATGATGGCCCGTTATACGAATGTGATTTGTGGATGTGTTCAATGCTGTGTTTAAACGTATTTGCTAGATGGATGGTTAGATAAGGTTACATGATCGGTCATAGTTGCAGGCTGAGGATCTCGTGCACATAATTGCACGCCAGTCTCTGATCTCCAGATTTATACAGTTGTTATTTGAGTGCACGAGTTTGGTGTCTTTCATTCATTTTAATTATTGTATTTTATTTATTGTCTATTCGTTTCTGCATTGCCCTGATCGCGCCAGTCTCCTATACCTGGCATTTATTCATTGTTCAAGTGCGCCAGTGTGGTGCCAATTATTGTCTTTTATTTATTGAATTATCGTCTATTTATTATCAATTACTTTCTGCATTGTAATGCACAACTTTGCCTCTCCTTTTTAGGCTATAGGCTAATTTTCTTGGCTTATTGTAATGTTATAGTCCTACTTTATAAAAAGAAAAAAAAACGGTATTGCGCAACAATCGCGAGTTAGGGACCCCCCCGAATATTGATGGGTATTTCGCACACTGAATAGGACTAAGTATGACAATAATAATACAATCCCATTTCATTGAAATAAAAATAAATGAAAACAAGTGCTGAATAGTGGGGATATATGGGATAGTTCAGCTTTTTTGAAGTGAGGTTGTATGAACTACAAATGCCCATTGAGTATAATATCTGCAGATAGGACAAATTTAAAACATGAGTGAACGACTTGAACTGTGTCAGACTGTGGCCGTGCGAGTAAGCAGAGAGGAGCAGAAGGCAAGGCAAGGCAATTTTATTTATATAGCCCGTTTTTACCACCAGTTTGTCTCAAAGGGCTTTACATCCCATTATAACAACATCCTCTGTCCTTAGACCCTCACATCCACTGAGGAAAAACTCCATAGAAAACCCTTTAACAGGGAAATCAGGAGAAAGCTCAGGGTGAGCAACAGAGGAGGGATCCCTCACCCAGGACGGACAGACGGGACAGAGATGTTGTTACAGACAAGACAACAGTTTATAACAGAGAATGTGGGAAACATGGAAATGTTAACAACAGCTGAAGGAGGAAGCTTCTGGTAAGCAAGGGAGGCAGGGAGAGCAGACCAGCTTAATGGGAGGACTGGATGGCAGACTGGTTCATAGGAAGGGAGGGCAGACCAGCTTAATGGGAGGACTGGATGGCAGACTGGTTCATAGGAAGGGAGAGCAGACCAGCTTAATGGGAGGACTGGATGGCAGACTGGTTCATAGGAAGAGAGGGCAGACCAGCTTAATGGGAGGACTGGATGGCAGACTGGTTCATAGGAAGGGAGGACAGACCAGCTTAATGGGAGGACTGGATGGCACACTGGTTCATGGGAAGGGAGGACAGACCAGCTTAATGGGAGGACTGGATGGCAGACTGGTTCATGAGAAGGGAGGACAGACCAGCTTAATGGGAGGACTGCATGGCAGACTGGTTCATGGGAAGGGAGGACAGACCAGCTTAATGGGAGGACTGGATGGCAGACTGGTTCATAGGAAGGGAGAGCAGACCAGCTTAATGGGAGGACTGGATGGCAGACTGGTTCATAGGAAGAGAGGGCAGACCAGCTTAATGGGAGGACTGGATGGCAGACTGGTTCATGGGAAGGGAGGACAGACCAGCTTAATGGGAGGACTGGATGGCAGACTGGTTCATGGGAAGGGAGGACAGACCAGCTTAATGGGAGGACTGGATGGCAGACTGGTTCATGGGAAGGGAGGACAGACCAGCTTAATGGGAGGACTGGATGGCAGACTGGTTCATAGGAAGAGAGGGCAGACCAGCTTAATGGGAGGACTGGATGGCAGACTGGTTCATGGGAAGGGAGGACAGACCAGCTTAATGGGAGGACTGGATGGCAGACTGGTTCATAGGAAGAGAGGGCAGACCAGCTTAATGGGAGGACTGGATGGCAGACTGGTTCATGGGAAGGGAGGACAGACCAGCTTAATGGGAGGACTGGATGGCACACTGGTTCATGGGAAGGGAGGACAGACCAGCTTAATGGGAGGACTGGATGGCAGACTGGTTCATGAGAAGGGAGGACAGACCAGCTTAATGGGAGGACTGCATGGCAGACTGGTTCATGGGAAGGGAGGACAGACCAGCTTAATGGGAAGACTGGATGGCAGACTGGTTCATGGGAAGAGAGGACAGACCAGCTTAATGGGAGGACTGCATGGCAGACTGGTTCATAGGAAGAGAGGACAGACCAGCTTAATGGGAGGACTGCATGGCAGACTGGTTCATAGGAAGAGAGGACAGACCAGCTTAATGGGAGGACTGGATGGCAGACTGGTTCATAGGAAGAGAGGGCAGACCGGCTTAATGGGAGGACTGGATGGCAGACTGGTTCATGGGAAGAGAGGGGAGGCCGGTCTAACAGCAGGGGAAAGGGCAGGCCAAACTACAAAGTACACCGCTCCCGTCTTCTTCTCTTCGCCGCTCCCGTCCAACCGTCTTCTTCTCTTCTCTTCACCGCTCCCGTCCAACCGACCTCTTCCTCCTGTCCGGTATATGAGGGCTGACACCGGGGGTAGTACCCCCCCCCCCCGGCTGATCTGGTCTCTGTGAGACAATCTGGGCTCTCAAAAGACATTATTAACATTATTGATCAAAGTTATTGATTACTGATAACGATTATTAGACCTGGATCAACGATCAGTGACTTTAAACTATATGGATCCACTGTGGATTCAGAGGTGGGTGAGGTGTCTTGCCCAAGGGCACTACGACAGAGACTACGACAGAGACTACGACAGAGACTGGGACAGAGACTGGGACAGAGACCACGACAGAGACTACGATAGAGACTACGACAGAAACCGGGACAGAGACCAGGACAGAGACCGGGACAGAGACTACGACAGAGAATACGACAGAGACCGGGACAGAGACCGGGACAGAGACTACGACAGAGAATACGACAGAGACCAGGACAGAGACCGGGACAGAGACTACGACAGAGAATACGACAGAGACTACGACAGAGACTACGACAGAGACCGGGACAGAGACTACGACAGAGACCGGGACAGAGACTACGACAGAGACCGGGACAGAGACTACGATAGAGACTACGACAGAGACCGGGACAGAGACCAGGACAGAGACTACGACAGAGAATACGACAGAGACCAGGACAGAGACCGGGACAGAGACTACGACAGAGACCGGGACAGAGACCGGGACAGAGACCGGGACAGAGACTACGATAGAGACTACGACAGAGACCGGGACAGAGACCAGGACAGAGACTACGACAGAGAATACGACAGAGACTACGACAGAGACCGGGACAGAGACCGGGACAGAGACCGGGATTCGAACCACCAACCCTCTGATTATTTTACGACCACTGTCGTTTAGTGATTAACGTCCTGTCATTAATGGTGTTAAGGAGCCTTAAACCTAAACGGTATCACACAGTCAGGGTGTGTGTGTGTGTGTGTGTGTGTGTGTGTGTGTGTGTGTGTGTGTGTGTGTTTGTGTGTGTGTGTGTGTGTTTGTGTGTGTGTGTGTGTGTAGATGTACATGTTTGATGAGGTCAGCTGAGCTCAGTGAGAGTGCAGCTGATCTCAGAGCTGCTGTTGCTGCTTCTTTAAATCCTCTGTTGTTGTGACAGAAGCTCGGTTTGTTTTCAGTCACCTCTGAGACTCAGAGCACAGAAACACAATCCCTTTAAGCTGGGGGGGTGGGCGGGGGGTTAGGGAGCTGAGGGGGATTTAGAGAGCAGGTTGAGGAGGGGGGGGGGGGGGGGTCGCAGATAGAATCTCAGATGGAATAATTACCATGTGTCCCAAATCCTGCCTGACTCCCCCCTAATCCAGAGAGGAAGAGAAAACACAGAGACACAGAGTCCAATTACGTCCTGAACTTCTGCTCTTTCTAACCTCGCTCTCCCTCTCTCCCTCTCTCCCTCTCTCTCCATCTCTCTCTATCTCTCTCTGTCTATATATATATATATACAGTATATATATATATATGGTGGTGGTCACCAGAGTACCTGTGGGTGTGTTTACAAAGTAACTGGTTTCACTCGACCATTGTTCTGGTCCCCTTTAGAGACCTGTTGTTCCCCAGCAGTCTTTGTCCAGCTAGTTGGACTAGTGAGACTTGTTGCGTATAAACTGATGAAGTCCCTTGGATCAGAGGAGAAACGTCTTCCCAGACTAATACAAGTCCAGTTGTCTACGATTCAATTTGCCCAGAAAAAAAATACTGCACATACATACAAGCATGTTGTGATGTTCAGGTGAATCGATAAAGAGCAGGATGTGATCAATGATCAAACTTCAGGTGGAGACGAGACATCATGTATTTTGGTATTTTGGAGCAGTGTGAGTTTCTGACGCTCGTCCTAAGCAGCGGGGAAGTGTATTGTTTTGTCTGCCAGGAAACCCTGAACTCCGTCAGCGCTTCTGTCACTTCCTGTTCCCTCGTCTACAAGTCAACACGTTTTCTGAACGGGAGTTTGGTAAAATACCACAGCAAGATTCACACTTCAGCGTCTCAGCAGCAGAATTGGAACTGGATCGATGATCTGATCGATGATCTGATCGATGATCTGATCGATGATCTGATGGCAGAGCGTTGGTTCTGAGTGGGAGGAGCTGGTGATGTAAATGAGCAGGTTGGATGGGGGTGAAGGTTGAGGAGATGGGGGTGAAGGGGGGGGGGGGTTAAGGGGGGGTGAAGGTTGAGGAGATTGGGGGGGGGGGGGGGGTTGAGGCCCTGCAGGAAGTCGTCACAGTTCATCACCTTCAAACACATTAGCTCTGATGTTAATCAGCTAAAGCTGCTGTAAACAACCTGATACCAGAGATTAATACACAACGAGTGTGTGTGTGTCTAGGTGTGTGTGTGTGTGTGTGTGTGTGTGTGTGTGTGTGTGTGTGTGTGTGTGTGTTTTACTGCACTTTTTTAATCTGTTTGACTCTTTTCCAAACTCATGTCTCAGTTTATTTATAATTTATTTATGACTGAAAAGCTGAACCTGAACCTGAGACCTGGGGCCTCATTTATCATTGTGGATACACCTTTTTTTACACCATTTTCCCCCCGTTTTGTGCGTACGCACTTTTCTCCGCCAGATTTGGGATTTATCAAGCCAAAACCTGACGGGGAAAAGTGCGGACATTTACACCCATTTTGACCCTGGCGTACCGTGATTTACGCCTTTTTTGAGGAACAGGAGGAATTGGCGACACCGTTGCTGAGTCAGAGAACTGCAGTGTGAGAGGGAGAGAGGAGCGGAGTACATTTAGAAGAGCACAGTAGGATTTTATGAAGTAATTGTGGTAGTGGTGGACCGTTGATGCTGGCAATCCAACCCGCTCTATAATAACACTAGGCTCTATGTTAATTAATAAACAGAGCGGATTGTGGATTTTGCTTTTTTGATTAGGCTATGTGTGACGTCCGACAAGGATCAAACCATCCAAGTTTAAAAACACACCGGCAGCAGCGCACACTGATCTGCAGCTACTGAGACTGTTATTATTCTGTCACCTGAGTTAACGAGGTGCACGTGTGTTTGGAGCTGACGAGAGGAGAGAATAAAGAGTGAGACAACGCGGCCCTGAGGAGGAACTGTGAAGGACTCAGCTGTAAAAATGACCTAAACCGAGTCCAGTAGAGCTGCAACTGTGTAGTGGAAAGGCCTGTGTAACGGATGTGCACTCACTCCACCCATAAAGGACGTGCTAACCAACCCGCCAAGTGGTTGTCAACCTCTTGGCGAAGAGGTTAGCATCGTCGCCTCCGGTGCGGGAGGTCGTGGGATCGAGCCCCACCTAGGGCAGGCCGTGAGAAACACAACGCAGAGGGCCAGATATGACGTCGGCTACACCTGCAAAGTAATGGTAACTATCGTCCTGCTTCCTACATTGTTTTAACATCTAGGTAAAAAAAAAAAAAAAAAGATTTTCTGGGATAAAGGGGCAGATTACATAAGATTCTTCTTCTTTCTGCTCCCTTTTGTTGAGATTTGGGAGGTTTTTGTTTTTATTGTAGCTTATTAAAGTGCAAGATAATTTTTCTGACTGAGTTATTGCCCGTGTATCTGCTTTCGGAGAAGCGGAGAAGTTCCGCTTCTTTCCCCCGTCCTCCGCCCGTTGTCTCCATTGTCACTTTGTTGTCACTTGTTGCTGCACCACAGAGAGCACATGGCTAATTAAATATGCACGTGCTGACCATATATAGTTGTATATAGGCGTTCTGGGGGTGGAGTAAGAGGTGTGTTCACGTGTGCACCATTCTTGAGTCCTGTGTGATTTATTGCGGAGAGTTGTGCGTACGCACAGTTTGATTGATCTGAAAAAGGTGTAAATATTTAGGGTGTACGCCATTTTCGTCTTTTCGCCGTACGCAAATATTTAGTAGCAGTTTTACACCCTCTTTGATAAATGAGGCCCCAGGTCTGAACCGACACTCAGATAGACCACTCAGTCCTCACACACACACACACACACACACACACACACACACACACACACACACACACACACACACTCTGAATTAGCGCAGCAGCAGCTGATGGATGAGACGTGACAGCGACTATGGATCTGATCAAACCTCCAACAACAGACTATTAACTCAGAGTCCACTTGTCTGTTCTGATCTCGTCTGTCGTCACGACGACAACTCATCACACACACACACACACACACACACACACACACACACACACACTGATCCTCACACACACACACACACACACACACACTGATCCTCACACACACACACACACACACACACACACACACACACACACACACTGATCCTCACACACACACACTGATCCTCACACACACACACACACACACACACACACACACTGATCCTCACACACACACACTGATCCTCACACACACACACACACACACACACACACACACAGCAGTGTCTCTGTCTCTGGCAACATGTCAGTGGGGTCAGAGGTCACGGGTTACAGCAGTACAGGGGTCTGTGTGTGTGTGTGTGTGTGTGTGTGTGTGTGTGTGTGTGTGTGTGTGTGTGTGTGTGTGAGGATCAGTGTGTGTGTGTGAGGATCAGTGTGTGTGTGTGTGTGTGTGTGTGTGTGTGTGAGGATCAGTGTGTGTGTGTGAGGATCAGTGTGTGTGTGTGTGTGTGTGTGTGTGTGCGCTGCTCGGTGTGTTTCTCTAAGTGAAGCGACTGTGAAGGGTGTGAAGGGTTCGGGGGTTCGGGGGTTCGGGGGTTCGGGGGAAGTGAGTTCCTGTAGTGAGAGAGATGAATAGTGACGTCCTGCAGAAAGTGAACAGCTCATTTAATTAGCTGGGGGGGGGGGGGGGGGGGGGGGCAACAGTCACTGCTGTTTGTCCATGGAGCAGATGGAGGGTAATGGGGGTGTGTGTGTGTGTGGGGGGGGGGGTAATGGGGAGAGGTGAGGGAGGGAGAGTGGAGCTAATGGATGGAGGTGAAGAAGCTTCATTTGAGGTTTGAACCTAATTTCTAATTTGTCAGCGAAGTAAAAGACGACGGCAACGGAATCAGAAAACAAACACAGAGTCACTGGGATGTGTGTGTGTGTGTGTGTGTGTGTGTGTGTGTGTGTGTGTGTGTGTGTGTGTGTGTGTGTGTGTGTGTGTGTGTGTGTGTGTGTGTGTGCGGACGCAGCAGAAACCGACGTCTCCCGGGGCGACTGACTGATCCTCTGAGATCAGTTCGTCTTCACCTGGATTTAGGGTTCTAACGCTTTACAACAACAAACTTTAAAACTGACACAACATTTCTGCCGCCGTGGCAACCGGACGGGTCCAACATCATGTCACCATGGCAACCGGACGGGGTCCAACATCATGTCACCGTGGCAACCAGACGGCAACTATCTACACTATGTTCTAGATAGATAGATAGATAGATAGATAGATAGATAGATAGATAGATTGATCCACATGAGCCCTCGTGCTCAGGATGAGCCATGCGGACCTCAGGTTCAGGTTCAGAGCTCTGAGCCCACGGATAGAAACTGTTCTGTATTGTATTGTTCTGTTTGTTCTGTTTGTTCTGTTTGTTCTGTTTGTTCTGTTTGTTCTGCTCCTCAGGGAGCTGAAGCGTCCTGACGGCAGCAGGTTGAACAGGTGCTGACCAGGATGGTAATTGGGGCTTGGTCCCCTCTCCTCCTGACATCCATGACCATCTCCTTGGTCTTCGTGCTGTTAAGCACCAGGTTGTTTCTGGTGCACCGCTCCGCCTGTAGGCGGCCTCGTCACCCCCGTGATCAGGCCGACCACCGTAGTATCATCGGCGAACTTGATGATGGAATGTGAGGGGTGTTTTGGAGTACAGTCCGAGGTGTAGAGGGTGTACAGGAGGGGGCTCAGCACGCAGCCCTGGGGGGACCTGAGCCACCGTGACAACCTGCGGCCGGTTGGTCAGGAAGTTCTTGATCCAGGAGCAGATGAGGGGGGAGAAGTTAAGGTCAGTCAGCTTCTCCACCAGGATGTCAGGGACAACGATGTTGAAAGCCAAGCTGTCGTCCACAAACAACAGCCTGGCGTAGGTTCCCGGGAGCTCCAGATGGTTCAGAGCTGTGTGGAGAACTGTGGCCTCGGCCCCTAACCCTAACCCTGTAGGCAAACTGGTGTGGGTCGAAGTTCCTGGGGAGGCCATCTGTAAAGGTGCAATATGTAAGAATGTGGCCAAAAACAGTTACTGCAGTCAAATTCAAAACACAGTGATCTGGTTTTTCCTCCCAGTCGTAGCAGCAGCTCAGTGGAAGCAGCAGGGTTAGGGTTAAACTGAGGCTGAAACGCCACTGACGCTGCCGTGACTGGGAGAGAGCGCTAGGGGGCGCAACATGTAAACACGTAAATTCAAAACATAAACATGATTTGCAGTCTGCAAAAACAGATTTTTAATGCGAATACTCTGGCTGTACTATTGTTGTTGGTGAGTTCATCATGTTGTATGAACATTATTCCTGAGTCTCTGTGACATATTAGGAGGATTTTACGGCCAGTTGCTTTACATTTCTTACATACTGTACCTTTAAGGTGCTGGAGAACCAGCCTCTCAAAGCACTTCATTACAACAGACGTCAGTGCCACTGGTCTGTAGTCGTTGAGGTCTGTGATAGATGTTTTTTTGGGCACCGAGATGATGTTTGCTGCCTTGAGACAGGGCGGGACCAGAGACAGGGGGGTGTTAAAGACCCCAGTCAGCACTTAGCACTTTGCCCAACACCCCGTCCGACCAGCAGCTTTCCTTGGATGAACTGCCAGCAGAGCCCGGCTCACCTGGTGGACCTGGAGGGTGAGAGTGGTTGTGGGGGGAAGGAGGGTCCTTGTTGGAGGACTGGAAGTCTCAAAACGGGCGAAGAAGTGGTTGAGTTCTTCTGCTAGTGAGATGTCCATGCCGCCTGCTGCTGCTGCTGCTGTGTTTAGACTTGTCAGTGTGAACAACTCACATCTTTTCCGTATAAACAATTATCATGAGTTGTAATTACCCAAAGTTCATATTGATGTTAAATGCAGTTTCCCTGATGATGATGAAGACGCATCTGCGTGTGGTTCTCCAGCTGCACAGTGGCGAACAGGAAAGAACTCCAGAGGATTGTCTCCACAGCCCAGAAGATCATTGGATGCCCACTCCCCTCTCTGGAGGAACTGTACAACACCCGGTGTCTCACAAAAGCCAAGAGAATTGTGAACGACCCATCTCATCCCGGACACTCACTGTTTGAGCTGTTGCCATCCGGCAGACGCTACAGGGCTTTAAAAACCCACACAAACAGGCTCAAGAACAGTTTTTATGCCAGAGCCATAGCTGCACTTAAAGCAGAAGTAAGCGATCCGGTGGTTT
>NC_139911.1:42500-50000 GCF_905171665.1 Trachurus trachurus | reverse complement strand
AATGTCAGAAGTGGCAGAAACAATAAACACAACCATGTGAATACGTGATAAAGTTATTTCAGGCTTCATTATCTGTGGCTCTGACATCATCACAGATTGGCCCCGCCCCCTCACAGTCGTCATGTCAACCAGATCCACATCATCACAGTCGTCATGTCAACTGCATCCAGCTCATGAAGGACTGAACATGTTTCTCTTCTCCTTCTCCACAGCTGACGATGGGATCGTCTCAGAGCAGTGAGAAGCTCCACTGTAACCGCTACCTGAGTGGACAAGGTCCTCCGTCGCTACAGCAACAAGGTCGTCCACACACACACACACACACACACACACACACACACACACACACACACACACACACACACACACACACACACACACACACCTGTGTCCTGGGTTGTGTCCTAAACCCCTCCCTCATTCCCTACTCACTACTCACTATATAGTGAATTCAATATAGTGACTCACTGGTCAAATAAAAAACACTTTCGGACACGACTCCGCCGCACAGTTAATGACGTATTACGTTGCGTAATTAAAACGTTCCAACCGCAATCGTAATGGCCGGCGTAGGTACCATGGATACAACCATGGCAACGGCCGGTGTAGCATAGTACACATAGAGTAAAGCAATGTATTAAGCGGTAATATATTTAAGGATCAAAGATGTTCAATCAAACCCACATAGTTTGAAACAACGTTCACAACAACGTGTCACAACTAAGCATAAAGTCTGCTAGCTTAATGCTAATGTTAATGTAAAACACCATAGACGGGCTAACATAAATTAGCCTCGCTATCCAGAGTCTGTGGTCAGTTTATAACGCTTGTTAGGAAATTTGCTCTGATGTTTGTTGTGGGAGTCTGTGGAAGCCGCGACCGGACAACTCTGGCAGCTGGACACATTTATTGAGGCTGCTGCACTACTGCATTTATTTGGTAGCTACACCGGTCACTACTGCATTTATTTGGTAGCTACACCGGTCACTACTGCATTTATTTGGTAGCTACACCGGTCACTACTTGCATTTATTTGGTAGCTACACCGGTCACTACTGCATTTATTTGGTAGCTACACCGGTCACTACTGCATTTATTTGGTAGCTACACCGGTCACTACTTGCATTTATTTGGTAGCTACACCGGTCACTACTTGCATTTATTTGGTAGCTACACCGGTCACTACTGCATTTATTTGGTAGCTACACCGGTCACTACTTGCATTTATTTGGTAACTACACCGGTCACTACTGCATTTATTTGGTAGCTACACCGGTCACTACTGCATTTATTTGGTAGCTACACCGGTCACTACTTGCATTTATTTGGTAGCTACACCGGTCACTACTGCATTTATTTGGTAGCAACACCGGTCACTACTTGCATTTATTTGGTAACTACACCGGTCACTACTGCATTTATTTGGTAGCTACACCGGTCACTACTGCATTTATTTGGTAGCTACACCGGTCACTACTTGCATTTATTTGGTAGCTACACCGGTCACTACTGCATTTATTTGGTAGCTACACCGGTCACTACTTCATTTATTTGGTAGCTACACCGGTCACTACTTCATTTATTTGGTAGCTACACCTGTCACTACTTGCATTTATTTGGTAGCTACACCGGTCACTACTGCATTTATTTGGTAGCTACACCGGTCACTACTGCATTTATTTGGTAGCTACACCGGTCACTACTGCATTTATTTGGTAGCTACACCTGTCACTACTTGCATTTATTTGGTAGCTACACCGGTCACTACTGCATTTATTTGGTAGCTACACCGGTCACTACTGCATTTATTTGGTAGCTACACCGGTCACTACTGCATTTATTTGGTAGCTACACCGGTCACTGCATTTATTTGGTAGCTACACCGGTCACTACTTCATTTATTTGGTAGCTACACCGGTCACTACTTCATTTATTTGGTAGCTACACCGGTCACTGCATTTATTTGGTAGCTACACCGGTCACTACTTAATTTATTTGGTAGCTACACCGGTCACTACTTAATTTATTTGGTAGCTACACCGGTCACTATTTAATTTATTTGGTAGCTACACCGGTCACTACTGCATTTATTTGGTAGCTACACCGGTCACTACTTAATTTATTTGGTAGCTACACCGGTCACTACTTAATTTATTTGGTAGCTACACCGGTCACTGCATTTATTTGGTAGCTACACCGGTCACTACTTAATTTATTTGGTAGCTACACCGGTCACTACTTAATTTATTTGGTAGCTACACCGGTCGCTCTGGGTCGCTGTGGTAACGGCCATCCGTGACCGCAATGCATGATGGGATATCTTGCTCCGGTTAGTGACCATCGGATGTTCACTACATTTTGTGGTGAATTGTGGGATAGATTCAGTCACTAGATAGTGAACATTAATAATCACTAAACATTCAGACACCACTACAACAACTGGTCACTACATAGAGAGGAGGAGGGGGGTTAGGACACAGCGTGTGTGTGTGTGTGTGTGATTTCACTAGACATTCGGACACCACTACAAAATGACGTGGTCACTATATAGTGAGTAGGGGTGATTTTGGACACAGCCCTTGTGTCCGACACACTCTCCACCTGTAGCTCAATCTCTGTGCTTCCTCACTGTGCTTCCTGTGCAGCAGCCGACCGGAGCGGCGGCTCACAGCCGAAGGGCCAGATGACCTGGGTGATCCTCCACCGAGGGCTGCCGGGCTTCGACCAGGACAACACGCTGCAGATCAACTACATCTTCCCCGACGGAGTACAGACGGTAAGGAGGTCGGGCTCAGGTGAAGCCATCACAAGTCCGACTCTCAGGGAGCTTCCAGACCAACGAGGTTCTGGCCCTGGTTCTGGCGGTGCTTCCTGTTGGACCTGCTGTGTTCACAGGGTAACCCTAACCCTGTGAACACAGCAGGTCCAACAGGGTTAACCCTGTGAACACAGCAGGTCCAACAGGGTTAACCCAGTGAACACAGCAGGTCCAACAGAGTTAACCCAGTGAACACAGCAGGTCCAACAGGGTTAACCCTGTTGGACCTGCTGTGTTCACACCAGGTTCTTAATGTTCTGGTGTTGCAGTGAACTCAGCCTCCACCATCAGGTCCAACGATCAGAGTTACTTCACCTTATTCAGCTCCAAAGAGAAACTCATCCAACTGCTTCTTTCTAGCTTTTCTGTAAATTCAGTCTTTGTAAGGAGTACAGACGGTGAGGAGGAGTAGGGAGGAGTAACTTGTAACTCTGTGCCCCCCCCCCCCCCCACCACCACAAGGACCAGCACCCCCACCCCGGCCAGCCGTACCCCGGCCAGAGGATCTGTGCCTTCCTGCCCGACAACCGTGACGGCCGCCGCGTCCTGAAGCTGCTGGAGAAAGCCTTCAACCTGCAGCTGCTGTTCACCGTCGCCACGGCAACAGACGGAGCGGACCGCATCACCGCCGCCGTGCCGCTGAAGCTGCAGCCGGACGGAGGCAGCGGAAAGTAAGTCTACACAACTACAACTACCAACACAACCACAACTATAACCAGTGTTGGGCAAGTTACATCCAAAATATAATACATTACATATTATTAGTTACTGTCATTTGAAAGTAATTAGTTACATTACAATATTACTGTCTCAGAATTGTAATGCGTTACACCAGTGGCGTAAATATCGACGGTGCAACCGGTGCGGCCGTCAGGGGCCCATGAAGGAAGAGAAAAAAAGAAAAAGAAAAAACAGCTGTCCAGAATCGCCACAGGCCTCTGTTTTTGTGAATGGAACAGCTCGACGCGGGTCGGTAAGGTAACGCTGAGTGGCTGGTATGGGAGGAGGAAATGATCATTTATCCAATCACCTTGATACCTGTCAGTCATGATGAGTGGCGGTTTGAGCCCAGCTCAGGGCCGGCTGGTGTTGATATGGAGCCGCTGTCCGTGGTGCTTAAACGCTGGTTTGCAGGGTGAGTTTGTGGCCAGTCACCTGTAACTGGTGTTGCCACGAGAACTGATACCTCGGTACCAAGTCCATGCTGACACGCGAAAAATACGCCAGTACCTGCATTTTTTCTCGGCGGACCGTGTCGATCGCTGTCGGGACTGACGCGGACAGAATACGCATGTGAGTCTGAGCAGCGCGAGGTCTCGGTGCGGCTGCAGTCGAGCTCGCGGTCCCTGTAGTACAGTAGGCTATGTGAATGCAGCCGGACCTCGAGCCTTCTGCTCAGTGTAAACATGACAACGTGCCACACGTCTTTCTCCCGTCAGTTGTCATGATGGAAACATGACACTCTGACAGTGGTGCGGCGTTTGGATCATAACACATCCATGGTTTGAACCAGAGAAAAACAAACGACCGGAGGTGCGCGCTACGGCACAGCGCTATGGCACAGAGCTCGGGCCACACTCTGATTTAAAAGCCCGGGCGAGAGGGGATCAAAGACGAGGTGAAAGTAGAGGTGAGGTCTCGGTCCTGGACCCGGAGCTGAGCAGCCAGGTACTAGAGAGGGAGGTTAGCATCGCACCGTGGGCGCTGCACGGCTGCGTAACGGCGCTTCAAACACACTGCTACAGCAGCTGGAGTGACCCAGAGAGATGAAAGAACTTTTACCACGGCATTAACTAACTCATCGTGTTAGCAGCTCCAAGTCGACCTGTCTGGTAGATATGAATTATGCTTTCCTTTGGTCTTATGTGTTCTTTTTGTAAACGTGAGAAACTTTCTTTTAGCCTATGTACTCTGCTGCTGCTGCGCTGATTATCACCTCCTGATCAGATGCGGACACGGTCCGCGCGGCCGCGACTGATAAGTTTTCACACGTTTTTATGAAAATGCGTTGTAACGCGCGTTTAGATTATAACGGGTAAAATGTTACCGAAATTTTATTTGTAATGCGTTATATTACTGCGTTACAGCAAATAGTAATACATTACTGTAATTGCGTTACTTTTGTAACGCGTTACTCCCAACACTGACTATAACCACAACTATAAACACAATCACCGCCGCCGTGCCGCTGAAGCTGCAGCCGGACGGAGGCAGCGGAGAGTACAACTAAAACTGACACTGAGGGTTCAGATGTTACAATGTTCAGACATTTTGAACCAGATCAATAAAAGTTAATAACTGATTCATCTGTGATATTATAATGATGTAATAAAACAACCAGCTCTGCTCTTCATGCACTAATATATAATAATATAATATAATATAATGTAATATAATATATAGGGCCGGGACTTTAACGCATTAATTACGATTAATTAACTACACAAAAATTAACGCGTTAAAAAAATTAACGCATTTTAATCGCACTTATTAAATTTTTTTTTTTTTTTTTTTTTTTCAATTTTTTTCATTTTTTTTTTTCTCACGTGTGTCTACGTGCGGTGCGCCCGCACGCGAGAGAGGCTGACTGGCAGAGATGAGAGCTGGTGAAACGCTAGCATGGTTATTTAAAACACCATCTCTGATCTCTGCCTGCACATAGATACACAGACACGGGCGCACGCTAAATGTGCTATATAGCGCTAATTGCTCAGCTGCAGCGCTATATCTATGACCTGTCACTGTCACAGGTGCAGCTCATCTCATTATGATAGGACTTCACCCTCAGAGCTGTCTGTCTTCAGACTGTCCTGACCGTCCCTGAACATCACACAGGGACAACATGGAGCTGCCTGTGTGATTGGTTACTGAGTTTTATTAGTGTTTACATCAGGCTGAGTTCAACAAATCAGTTTATGCTACTGTGATTGAAGTAGCCTAGTTAAATACTACAGTAATCATCATAGTGTATTGGAAGGAAAGACCATTTAATCTGTATGTATCAAATATCGATTAATTAATTAATCGATAATTTGCATCCCTAGTCTGTTGGTCTTGGTTAAGTACCAACTTGAATGCTTAAGCTTATGTATTCAGTCATTCAATGGTATACTAAAATCCATGTGAAAAAAAAATGCTTCTCACTGTTCTCAGGTCAAATATTTATATGCGATTAAAATGCGATTAATTGCGATTAATTAATTACAAAGCCTCTGATTAATTCGATTAATTTTTTTAATCGAGTCCCAGCCCTAATAATATAATGTAATAATATATATTGTGTGCCTTGTGTCTCCTCAGTGATGGTTACCCCGACCCCGAGTACCTGAAGACTGTGAGGAAGCTGCTGAAGGACAAAGGCATCGAATGAAGAAAGAGACTTAATGTTTGGATCTATCTTTTAATCTTTATCGACTGTTGTTGCCAGTGAATAATATAATAATATATAATATAATATAATATAATAATTGTTTATTAATTCTTATTCTAAACAAACTGAACTGTGAAAAGGTTTGAGGCACTGTTTTCTATAATGTTAATAACTTGTTGTTAATGTTAGTTAATGAATAATAAATGTTTGAGTTCAGAGCTGCTGTCAGTGTCTTGTATGTTTTTATTTGATAGTAGCCTACATAGTGAGATAGACAGGAAAGGGGGAGGCAGAGAGAGGGGGAATGACATGCAGGAAAGGTCTGCCCGACGCGGGACTCGAACCGGGGACGACTGGGTTGAAGACTGTAGCCTCTACATGGGGCGGCTGCTTTAACCACTGCGCCACGCACCGCCCCAGTGTCTTGTATGTTTCACCTGTGTTGTATGTTCACTAACATAGACCAGAGCGGCATCTTTATGCAAATGAGAATGACTGATGCATCCTGGGTAATTTAGGGGCAGCGCCCGGCATTTTTACATTGCACTCAGTGGCTTTTTGTGTTTTGATGGAGCGTAGACTAACTAACAATCAATCTGAATGTTTTATTTTGTGTTTCTTTTGTAGCACTATGTCTCATAATTATTCTGACACCCTCTTTGAAACCCACCGTTCACGCTATCTTGAAAAACTACAATGAATGAATCTAGCGGTATGCTCCTTTAGCCTCCCACAGTGATCAATGACTCCACACAGTGGCCAGAAATGTCTGACCCAGACATCTACACGTATTTGGTGGAATCACCGGGAGGTTTTGGCTCAGTGTTGTCTGTTAATAGCCTGTTAATAGACAACTTCTTGTTAGTTAGTTTGTTAAGCCAGTTAGGCTGAACTTTTCAATGGAGGGATGCCGGGCGCTGCCCCTAAATTACCCAGGATGCATCAGTCATTCTCATTTGCATAAAGATGCCGCTCTGGTCTATGTGACACAGTAACCCGTAGAGACGGTGATGTCACTGGTGGCGGTGGGCGGAGCCTCACAGCTGGTTAGTGTTAGCATTAGCGTTAGCCTGGTGGTTTAGTGTTAGCGTTAGCCTGGTGGTTTAGTGTTAGCATTAGCGTTAGCCTGGTGGTTTAGTGTTAGCATTAGCGTTAGCCTGGTGGTTTAGTGTTAGCATTAGCGTTAGCCTGGTGGTTTAGTGTTAGCGTTAGCCTGGTGGTTTAGTGTTAGCGTTAGCCTGGTGGTTTAGTGTTAGCATTAGCATTAGCCTGGTGGTGTGAACGCTGGTCGACCTTCACGTCTCTTCACCGT
>NC_139911.1:0-37500 GCF_905171665.1 Trachurus trachurus | reverse complement strand
ATATTTTTTCATGGAGCGTTTATTGAGTCACTGAGTTATTAATGTTAAACAGGTAGCTAACCGTTAGCCCGGCTAATCTATGATAACCATGACTAATTACAAAAACATGCACACGTAAATAGTAATGTTTGTCCAGTCATTGGTTTTATAAACTTTACAAACATCAGATTAGTCTAAACGGTGATATAGTGACGTGAAACATTAGATAAATATAGTGAAACTCTCGTCCGTCACTATTGTTCTCATGCTGGTTTTCTACCAGGAAGTAGTTGTAAACAACAAGGAGATTCGTTCTATAGTAACAGCAGAGAGGAAGATTGTTCTGTTTGGAGAAGTCATTTTAAATCTCTGCAGGAAGTGACCGTGTTGAACATTTAGCAGAACTGAAGGAAACACAGGCGGCTCGGTGGCGCAGTGGTTAGCACCTCACAGCAAGAGGTTCTGGGTTCGAACCCTAACCCTAACCCTAACCTTCCTCCCACAACCCACAGACAGGTTCTGTGAACTGGCGACTCTAAACCACCGTCGGTGTGAATGGTTGTCTATGTGTGTTAGCTGTGATAGACTGATGACCTCTGACCTGCAGTCAGCTGAGACAGACACCAGCTCACCACACACACTATCTTTCTATCTATCTATCTATCTATCTATCTATCTATCTATCTATCTATCTATCTATCTATCTATCTATCTATCTATCCATCCATCCATCCATCCATCCATCCATCCATCCATCCATCCATCCATCCATCCATCCATCCATCCATCCATCTATCTATCGGCTTGTAGAAACCCAAAGATGTGAGCACTGACTGAGCCATAATGTAATAATGTGTATTTATTACAGTAACGTGGACATGCATCACGTTATCGTCGTCCAAATGTGTATTTATATTATGTATGTATTCATGTACATAGTGTGTGTCCTACCCCATGTGGTAGTATATTTTATAGGTTGCCTTGTACAATCTGGCAGAGGGATAAACGATGAAAAGCTAACTCGGGTGCATTTACATGTGTTTTTTATTTTTTGACAAATGTTTATTACTGTAATGTGCATTGTCCCACTTTCAAATGTACTAAACTGAAACTGAAACGTTGTGTTTGTTGGATCATCTGTTGTCCACGCTGTGTCCCTCCATGTGTTTCTGCCCTGCGTTGTCACCTGAGTTCCCCAGTTTCTTCCTGTGAGTTTAAATAAAGACTGTTTAGTTTTCACCACGACGTTTATGTTGGTGTCTGTATCTGGGTCACAGAGGACAGATTATCAGATAGATAATCAGTCAAGTTAATAATTTCACTTTGATGTGGCCATGAATACATAAATGTTGATGTTTGTAGATGGATAAATAGATAAAGATTAAGACGCTGCATACTCATACTTCACTTTTTAAAACGTTTGGCTCCATTCGTCACATTTAGAGACGCCGCCGCCTTGTGGTGACATCACAACATTACACCCATTTCAGTCAAAACAAGATGGCGCGAATATCGGCAAAACATGTCCACAGCTGGAGCGGTGTTTAGCTCAGTGAGAGCAGCCGCCCCATAGGTAGAGGCTACAGTCCTCACTGCAGGCGGCCCCGGTTCGAATCCTGCATCGAGCGACCCTTTCCTGCATCTCATTCTCCCCCTCTCTGCCTCCCAAAAAATATATTGAACCAAAAAAGATGTCTACAGCCGCTCCTGAAAGAAAAAGCGCAAGGTAAAAATTCTATTTAATTGTATGAATGAAACCAGTGTGTTTATGTACAATAACGTCTCTAGCTTCATATGGCATCAGCATGTGACACATTTTAGTAAAAGTAGCAAACTACAACACCAGTAAATGTTAAATACTAGTTTGAGGACATTGGGACTATGTAATGTTCCTAAACTTGGGAATATTTAAAAAAGTTTACAGCTGTAAATAGTTCTTGAAAGAGGAACCTTAGAATGAAATAGCTAGCAAGCTAGATAACTACATCCTATGTTAGCCACCTGTCTCTGGTTTAGATTTTTGATTTGAATTTGGAGTTAATTTTTATCATTTTATCATTTACAGGGAAACTTTCATTGTGGAGAGAAGAACAATTGCTCATGGCAACAACTCTGAAGTTGAAGACTTAGCAGATGGTGAAGAGAACGATCCTGTAGATGACTGTAGAACAGCAACCTGATGATCCTCAAGATGATTATTCACCAACTGATTCAGACGAAGATTATTCGCTGAAGATTGTGACTCTGAGAATGAGAGTGAGCCACAACATTGTGGGTGTAAATGACAGAGAACCCAAGTCTCAAGTTTCTCTGTAGCACTTCAATTGATTTCAAAATGTTGAGTGCATTACAAATAAAAAGTATTATGTGTTTATGATTAGAAGTGGACTGAGAGCCAGCGCTCAAAGTCTGCTCCATTTACCTCCAACCTGGTCCAGTTTCAGGTGAAGATGATGAATTGAAGATGTTGGACCAGACTGGCGGGTTCGGGTTATGTAGAGCAGCACGTTGTCTCTGACTGCACGTTTCAATACCATGTCACTGGCCAACGGCCGAGATGGAGCTATCTTTAAATAAACAGCTGTTTGCACTTTTGATGTACACACTATAATGTTTACATTTTGAAATAAACTGGTTTGTACTTTAGTTGAACAATGGTGTCTTTTGTGTGATACAGTGAGATAGACACATTGTCCTGAGAACTACTTATTATAGAAAGCTAAAATGTTGTATAGCACAGCAAGGAGAAATAAAACGATGCAGCCAGACAAAAGCTCATGTCTCAGGAGGTTCATACTAAAAATACTAAAACGTTGCACAATGTTCATCTGTCAGAAATGAAAACCAGCCTCTTCTCATTTTACATTTAGCTGTGACCTCTTTTTGTATTGATCACATCTCTCCATCACAACAACCTGAAACGGGAACCAATCACCTCCTTTGATGTGAACACGGCACAAAGCTGAGAGACGCACTTTATTATTATTATTATTATTATTATTATAACCTTTATTTAAAGCAGAAGTAAGGTGAATGTTTGTGTTAATATAAGTCTTGAATAATTGTATCTTCCGACAGCAATCACTTCTATAGAGTGTTTGGTCTGAAACACGGGTCTGTCAGTCACTCTGCTCTGCTCTGAGCCCAGGAGAAAACTTTCCTTGTATCCTACAACCTTTATCCAATGAGGAGAGAGAACGGCATAAAGGGGCGGTCCTCTCTGTGTGTGTAGCCAAGGGATGCGCCTGAATGTGGTGACGTAGGGACGAGGACCAATAGATCCATGACGAGGGCGGGGGCTGCTAACTCCATCTGCTGACAAGAAGTTATGGTGCGTTCAAGGCAACTCGTAACTGGTGTTTTTCCGACCTGTGAAGTGGTACCAGTTCAATCTGGTACGAGTTCACGGGTCAGAAGTTACGAGTGGCCGTTATAGTGACTTTCACAGGTAAAACAGGTCGGAGAAACACGAGTGGGTTGCCTGGAACGCTACAAAGTCGTAAGTTGTGACTTGAAGCTGTAATTTACGGTTTCAAAAGCCTGCCTGGAACGCAGCATTAGCGAAAACGACTGGATCGCTTACTTCTGCTTTAACCAGGTTAATGAGCGCTGTCATGACACCAGTTAACCCTGAGCTTCAGGTTTAGTTGAGCTGGATGTGTTGAGTCCAGCTCAGGTTTTGGTCTCAGCTTCACATCCAAGAGTTCAAATCCTGTGAAATGTTCTCAGAGCAGCGTCTTCTCTTGTCTACATGTTGTTAATGATCATTAATGTAAGACTGATCTGAGGTCAGTGGTTCTACATGTTGTTAATGATCATTAATGTAAGAATGATCTGAGGTCAGTGATGTGAGAGCAGCTGCGACTTGTTGTTGTGTTTGTGTGTTTCCTGTTCTTTACTCCCACCGCTCCACAGCCACTCAGAGTCTCTTCTCTGCTGCTCGGCTGATTTATGGCCGACTATTGTTGTTGCTCTGTGATATTGTTGAATATGGCCGAGTGTGTGATTGCCACCGCAGACCCGGCACTGTCACCGAGACGCCCCCCAGGACCCAACACTCCCTCTAATTGGTTTGGGAAGGATTTGGCTCCTTTGAACTGAAGAGACAGAGAGAGAGACAGAGAGACAGACACAAAGAAAGAGAGGTAGAACGAGTGTTTGTGAGGATATTGTTTATTTTCTCATACACTTCCTGTGGTCTGTGACGTATCCCATGATGCCTTTCACTCCTGAATAAACACGGACTTGCGCACTAACGCAGAGCGAATGCAAACCAGCCTCAAATTGGAGTGAGAAGCATCAGCAGATAAAATGTGTCAGACACAAAACTGTCAATTAAAAATGATCTGTGAAAGCCTCAGAAACCCCCCCCCCCCCCCCCAGAAACCAAACCCCCTGCCCAGACACCCCCCCCCCCCCTCAGAAACCCCCCCCCCCCCACTGTCAGTCTGATGAGCAGAGTCAGTTACGACAAGACTACGCCAGTTTTATCATTGGAACCTTTAAGGTAAAGTAAAGAGGAGGTAACTGCCCCCCCCCCCCAGAATAACTGATACTGATAAAGAGTCTGATGTTGTTGATGATGATTGAACCTTAACATCAGAGCTCCGCCCCCCCACTGGACTCTGATTGGTCAAACCGGTTACACCAACTCTGATTTATTATGTATTTATCTAAAGGTTTAAGGATCAGGGACATTTCACATTAGTAAAAACATTTAAACAAATGTAAACATGCCAGAATTAGCCAAAAGGCTATTTTGCATCTGTTAAAAGTCACCCTAAAAGAAAAAGAAAAAGAAAATTTTTTGGATTATCAACATACAAATAATACATTCAATGATTAAAAAGCTGAATAGTGGACACAAGACAGAGAGCTCAGTGGAGGTTCATGCAGACACACACAAACTAACATAAAACTGAACTCAAACAGCAGCCGCTACAGACAAAACAGAAGCAACATTAAGCATCTGATCTGAAGTTTGATGCATTTTCTTGATGAAGATTATTGTTCAGACTCAGACTGAGTGTAGCAGCAAAGTGTCGACTCCCCTTTAATTTTAATCACATCAATAAACTAAAATGAAAATCTATAAATTTAAATGTGTGTGTTGCCTCCTGCTGCCGGTGTCAGTCATCTGCTTCAAGGAGAGAGACACCAAGGTTCACTGATCTGTAGCCAGAGTGTGTGCGTGCGTGTGTGTGTAGAGAGAGAGAGTGTGTGTGTGTGTGTGTGTGTGTGTGTGTGTGAGAAGGGGGTAGTGATGGATGGTGAAGCCCAGCTGAGAATATTGCTCCCTTAATAAAAGCTGCCCTGCAATCTACACGCAGCTAACGGTGGACACACACACACACACACACACACACACACACACACACACACACACACACACACACCATCATTTTAAGAGCGAAAACTGGTTTAGGTGTCAGAAAGAATGATGCCCCCCCTCAGACCGAGCGACTGATTTCTTCTTCTTCTTCTTCTCTTCCACCGAGAGACGGATGAGACGGAGGAACGTCGTCGTCACGGAGACACACGACTGGATCGGAACCAGAACCAGAACCAGTTAGAACCAGTTAGAACCAGAACCAGTCAGAACCAGAACCAGAACCAGAGTGAGGTTTAATATAAAGAACAGTGAGTGTGACCCCCTAAAAAAAATGGCACCTCATAACACAGGTATCAAACATATTCCCATAATCACAGGAGGATTACAGTGGATGCATGATCTACAGTGAAAAAAACATAATGAAAAAAATCCATCCATCCATTGTCCGCCGCATTATCCGGAGTCGGGTCGCGGGGGCAGCAGTCGGAGCAGGGATCCCCAGACTTCCCTCTCCCCGGAGACTTCCTCCAGCTCTTCCGGGGGGACCCCAAGGCGTTCCCAGGCCAGCCGAGTGACGTAGTCACTCCAGCGTGTCCTGGGTTTTCCTCTGGGCCTTCTCCCGGTGGGACATGAACACCTCACGAGGGAGGCGTCCAGGGGGCATCCGGTACAGGTGCCCGAGCCACCTCAGCTGGCTCCTCTGGATGTAGAGGAGCAGCGGCTCTACTCCGAGCTCCTCCCGGGTGACAGAGTTCCTCACCCTATCTCTAAGGGAGCGCCCCGCCACCCTGCGGAGGAAACTCATTTCGGCCGCTTGTATCCGGGATCCCGTTCTTTCGGTCATGACCCAGAGTTCATGACCATAGGTGAGGGTGGGAACGTAGATCGACCGGTAAATCGAGAGCTTTACCTTTCGGCTCAGCTCCTTCTTCACCACGACGGACCGATACAATGACCGCATTACTGCGGCCGCCGCACCGATCCGCCTGTTGATCTCGCGCTCCATTCTCCCCTCACTCGTGAACAAGACCCCAAGAACTCCTCCACCTGAGGCAGGAACTCTCCCCCGACCTGGAGGGTGCAAGCCACCTTTTTCCGGTGGAGAACCATGGCCTCGGACTTAGAGGTGCTGATTCTCATCCCAGCTGCTTCACACTCGGCTGCAAACCGCCCCAGTGCATGCTGAAGGTCCTGGCTCGAGGGAGCCAACAAGACCACATCATCTGCAAAAAGCAGAGATGAAATCAAGTGGCTCCCGAACCGTACCCCCTGCGGCACTTGGCTGCACCTAGAAATTCTGTCCATAAAAATAATGAACAGAACCGGTGACAAAGGGCAGCCCTGCCGCAGTCCAACACGCACCGGGAACAGGTCTGACTTACTGCCGGCAATGCGAACCAAGCTCCTGCTCCGGTCATACAGGGACCGTACAGCCCTCAGCAGAGGGCCTCCGACCCCATACTCTCGGAGCACCTCCCACAGGATGCCACGTGGGACACGGTCGAAAGCCTTCTCCAAGTCCACAAAACACATGTGGACTGGTTGGGCAAACTCCCATGAGCCCTCGAGCACCCTGCAGAGGATGTAGAGCTGGTCCAGTGTTCCACGGCCAGGACAAAAACCGCATTGTTCCTCCTGAATCCGAGGTTCGACTATCGGCTGAATCCTCCTCTCCAGCACCCTGGAATAGACTTTCCCCGGGAGGCTGAGGAGTGTGATCCCCCGGTAGTTGGAACACACCCTCCGGCCCTTTTTGAAGAGAGGGACCACCACCCCGGTCTGCCAGTCCAGAGGCACTGTCCCCGACTGCCACGCGATGCTGCAGAGGCGTGTCAGCCACGACAGCCCCGCAACATCCAGAGACTTGAGGTACTCAGGGTGGATCTCATCCACCCCGGTGCCTTGCCACTGAGGAGCTTCCGGACTACTTCTGTGACTTCAGCTTGGGTGCTGAATGAATCAACCTCTGAGTCCTCAGCCTCTGCTTCCTCGACGGAAAGTGTGTCAGTGGGATTGAGGAGATCCTCGAAGTATTCCTTCCACCGTCCGACGATATCCCCAGTCGAAGTCAACAGCTCCCCTCCTCCACTGTAAACAGTGTTGGCGGAGCACTGCTTCCCCCTCCTGAGGCGTCGGATGGTTTGCCAGAATTCCCTCGAGGCTGACCGGTAGTCCTCCTCCATGGCCTCCCCGAACATTTCCCAGACCCGAGTTTTTGCTTCCGCGACCGCCCGGGCTGCCGTCCGCTTGGCCGGTACCGTCGGCTGCCTCGGGAGTCCCCCGAGCTAGCCAGGCTCGGTAGGACTCCTTCTTCAGCTTGACGGCATCCCTTACTTCCCGTGTCCACCACAGGGTTCGGGGATTGCCACCGCGACAGGCACCAGAGACCTTACAGCCACCGCTCCGGACGGCCGCGTCAACAATGGAAGTGGAGAACATGGTCCATTTAGACTCAATGTCTCCAGCCTCCCTCGGGATCTGGTCAAAGCTCTCCTGGAGGTGGGAGTTGAAGACCTCCCTGACAGGGGATTCTGCCAGAAGTTCCCAGCAGACCCTCACGATGCATTTAGGTCTGCCAAGTCTGTCCAGCTTCCTCCCCTGCCAGCGGATCCAACTCACCACCAGGTGGTGATCAGTCGACAGCTCAGCCCCTCTCTTCACCCGAGTGTCCAAGACATACGGCCGGAGGTCAGATGAAACGACTACAAAGTCGATTATTGACCTCCGGCCTAGGGTGTCCTGGTGCCACATGCACTGATGGACACCCTTATGTCCAATAACAAAACACCGCTCGGGTTCAGATCGGGGAGGCCGTTCCTCCCAATCACACCTCTCCAGGTAACACTGTCGCTGCCCACGTGAGCGTTGAAGTCCCCCAACAGAACGATGGAGTCCCCAGTTGGGGCACTTTCCAGCACCCCTCCCAGGGCCTCCAGGAAGGCCGGTACTCTGCACTGCCGTTTGGCCCGTAGGCCGAAGCGACAGTGAGAGACCTATCCCCGACCTGAAGGCGCAGGGAAGCGACCCTCTCGTTATGCGGGGAGAACTCCGACACATGGAGCTGAGCTGGGGAGCTATGAGCAAGCCCACACCAGCTCGCCGCCTCTCACCGTGGGCAACTCCAGAGTGGAAGAGAGTCCAGCCTCTCTCAAGGAGTTGGTTCCAGAGCCCAGGCTGTGCGTGGAGGTGAGCCCGACTATCTCTAGCCGATACCTCTCAACCTCCCGCACGAGCTCAGGCTCTTTCCCCACCAGCGAGGTGACATTCCATGTCCCTAAAGCCAGAGTCGTTGTCCGGGGATTGGGTCGCCGGGGCCCCCGCCCACGGCTGCCACCCAAATCACACGGCACCGGCCCCTTCTGAATCCTCCCGCGGGTGGTGGGCCTACGTCGCTCGTTCGGGCTGCGCCCGGCCGGGTCCCGTGGGCCAAGACTCTGCCACCAGACGCTCGCCTGCGAGCCCCGACCACAGGCCTGGCTCCAGGGTGGGGCCCCGGTAATGCCAGTCCGGGCGACGTACACTTCCTTGATTGTTTCTTCTTCATAGGGGCTTGGAACCGCTCTTTGTCTGACCCGTCACCTAGGACCTGTTTGCCTTGGCAGACCCTACCAGGGGCATTAAGCCCCGGACAACATAGCTCCTAGGATCATTAGGGTGCTCAAACCCCTCCACCACGGTAAGGTGGCGGTTCAAGGAGGGGATGAAAAAAAAAAAAAAAAGAAGAAAAACATATAACTGCAAAGAAAGTATATAAAATGTAAACAAACAAATAATGTGTTTTTTTCTGTGCTACAGTGGGTTATGGGAGAACATGTGTGAGACTGACTGGAGATGCTGGCTGAACCGGGAAATGGAGAGTTGCATCTGAACGAGCTCTGATATTAAGGTTCAATCATCATCAACAACATCAGACTGTCTTTATCAGTATCAGTTATTCTGGGGGGGGGGGGGGGCAGTTACCTCCTCTTTACTTTACCTTAAAGCAGCGGTACTCAATAGGCGGCCCGCGGGCCGCATCCGGCCCGCCGAACCTTCCAATAAGGCCCGCGACTGAGTTCTACTAGTTTACATATTACTGTATACTGTATTTCTCGGGCTCCGTGCGCCTGTAAGTCAAAGCGCTGGGACATAGAAACACGTGCGCAGCGTTTGTGTGTGCCTGTGAGGCCCTGCACTGGGATACAGAAACGCTGACGAACCCAAATCACGAGTGTTTGGGGGGCGAGCTGGCTTGCAGGGTTCTCTGCCTGTCTGCAAAGACCGTGGGTGATTTTCACCGCCGTCTTGGTTCAACTGTGTGTGCATCATACATGGGGGGCCGTTCAGATGAAGCGTCTTTTGCGCGCGCTCAAACCCATTCAATGTAGCCGCGAGTCATGCGCGCTCACAACTCAAAAGCCGTAGCCGCACGCATTTGATGAGACGCAATTGTTTTTTCGTGCACGTCAGCGGTGCACAGCTGCACGACCTGCTTCTCCCCCGGTGTTGTGTCCCGGTTCCATCGGCCTGTGTCTGTCCTACTGTTTCCCACTGAGCTCTGCCTCGTTTGAAAGGTGAAGGAAGCCCGTGTGTGGAAAGACGTCGCCTCCGAGATGTAGTATGTGTATTATAGAAGAGAAACACACACTTCAGGACCAATGACTTGTATCCTCAGAACAGAGTCAGACATGTCCTGTGATGGTCAGCCTCCTTTCATATTTAAGCTGAAAATCACAGGGCATGTCTGAGGATACAAGTCAGCAGTGTAAAGCTCCAGCATGATATGACAATGTCAAGATTTTTCATTTTATATCATACAAAACACCATGAAGTGTATAAATAAAAATTATGTGCTTACAAGTAAAATAAAAAATATTTAAATTATTAGACGAAAAAGGTGAATTTAATTTCAATCTAGGCCTATTTGAATGTGCGGCCCCCAAGGTGTCGGTTAAGAAAAATTCTGGCCCTTCGAAAAATGTATTTGAGTACCCCTGCCTTAAAGGCTCCAATGATAAAACAGGCGTAGTCTTGTCGTAACTGACCCTGAGGCGCTAGTGTGTGTGTGTCTCCCTCATCAAAGTTTCCTCCTCAGAACTTAATTGAGTTGAGCTGTTTATCTCAGGAAGCACATGACTGTCCTGTGAGCTCTGGTCAGTGTTCAGACACACACACACACACACACACACACACACACACACACACACACACATACACACACAGACACACAGACTACAGAGTCCACCGTGGACAGTCTGAAGTGGTCTGAAGTGGATCAACATGGCCCTAACCCTCCACCGGGTCCTAGTGGTTCTGCTGCTGGTCGGAGCCTCAGAGTTCTGTGGAGCTGGACCGCTCCACATCGGACCGCTCCACGCCCAGTGCAAAGTAGAATGGTACGCTCCTTTTCTATTTCTGTGCATGTTCATATTGTTAGATCATATGTGACCGGTTTATGTTTTGATATTGTTTGTCTTTTTAAAAGTAGAAGCAGCATGTGGCTGAAAACGTCTCATCTGTTTTTGATATTGAGTTATTGAACCAACATGTTGGTCGTGCTGTCCTGCCTGTGCTTCTCATGTTTGGAAACCTTCAGTGTCGAATTAGTACAATTTCACTACTACTACTACTACTACTACTACAACTACTACTACTACTACTACTAATAATAATAATAATAATAATAACTAAAAAATGTCCTCAATTACTCCCATCTAGTGGTGTGTTTGTACACCGTATTCTTCTGCTGCATTCAGGTGGAATCGGGCAGACGGCAGATGGACGACAGTCGCTAGGGTTAGGGTAACGAAATAAACAAGTGTCTATGTAGACAAGTGGTCGGTCGGCACGAGGCAAAACAATACACGTGACAATATGTTGTCATAGTGATGTGAGTTGTCTTGTTTACCTTACGGCCGTCTGGATGGTTTTTCCTGCTTGTTTCCTCATGCAGGTACTTTGGGATCCCGTGTCAGGCGGTTTATGAAACGCTGGTTTCACAGATTAAGAAGTGGAGAACGATGTCTGGCTGCACCATGGGAGGACAGAGGTGCCTGTACAAGGTGTGTCTGGTATTATTGTTTGTCTTCTTTTTACCTTATTCACTTTAAGATTATACATTTTTTTTCAACTCTAACTGATGTCAGGGTGGAGGAGGACAGTGGAACACAGAGGCCTGTTTGGTTCTGTCATGAACTCACCAGAGCACAGAACTGGAGGACAGAAATGCACAACAGAGAGTAGGTCGAACAGACAGAGGTATCCAAAAAGCAAGAGGCAAAAAGGCAAGGTCGAAAGAGCAAACAAGGTCGTGCACAAGACAGACTATGACTTTGGCTATGAGTGTTATGGAAGAAGCCGGGATGAGGACCGTGAACAACGAACTGGCGACGAGACTGCAAGGTGAAATGCAAGAGGTGATGAGGGAAGATGGGAAACAGGAGCAGGTGTGACAGGACGGGGGAGGGGCGTGCAGAAAGGGTTAGTGATTTCAAAATAAAACAGGAAAGACAAGACATAACAAGAAATGTTCAAAAACAAACAGAAACTTGACAGACATGACAGGTTGAGAGTTTTAACATTGTTATTTTAACGTAACTTATGTAACTAGCTGTTAATTATTATATATATTTTGGTGCTTCTGCAGCTCCAGTCGGCCTCTGTCCACTTCATTGCAGCCAAGCACACAACTCCCTTCAAGAGATCTGTGGACGACATCAACTTCAGGCTCGTCCCCTATCACCTCTTCACTTGTTGTCATGTTTCAGTAAGTTGTCACTCTCCTGTAAATCCAGTGATCCTTGCATTGACAAAGATGTTCAGAGCATTAGAGATAAACTGTGTTGTCACTAGGGGTGTAACGGTACACAAAAGTCACGGTTCGGTACGTACCTCGGTTCAGGGGTCACGGTTCGGTACGGTTTCGGTACAACAGACACTATTGAATGTAAAACTAAAATCTGTCTTGTGTTATAAAAGTAAAAAAAAAAAAATAGAATATAAAATTAAACAAGTGCATTAGGGGTGTTATCATGCCATTCATTAATTCTAGAGGAAAAAAACTTGCACTTGACAACTGACAACTACTATTTAAAAAAAACAAACAAACAAGAAACTAACATCAATGTTGGTTTACACAGTTAATTTAGACTAGATGTCAGTTGCTTTGGTGATGTTCCTGGTCTGTGTTCATGTCAAGAGGGATAAGTTGTTGCACACAAGTTGTTTTTTTCCCTGCAACAGTGATTGACGTGTGGGAGGGCTGAGGAGGGGCGGTGGGGGGGGGGGGGGGGGGGGGGGGTGAACATGCGCTAATGTGTTTGATGCGTTTCTAGTGACGCAGCGCGCATCCATGAAACATCGCCGACGGACTTTGTCCGGACCAGTCGCGAGCTGCCGCCGCCGCCGTTGTGTTTCATTGAAAAACCACACGGTGACATAAATGAAGCAGGCAGCTCTCCTCCTCTAACTTCACACTCTCATCACTTCTCTTCTTCATCTGTTATGACGGTTGCTGCAGCTTTGAGGCTCATTATCGCCACCTAGATTGGAGCGAGGACTCAACTTTTTTTTTTTTTTTAATATTCATTCAGACGTATTCGTCGCGTGACTGTGTGCACCGAACCGTGACCCCCGTACCGTGACGGCACGGGACGAATACATATACCGTTACACCCCTAGTTGTCACTTTTCTATCTTCCCTCCTTACTCTCCATTTCTATCACCATGTTTTTACTCTCACCACATTACATTACACATTCCAGCCCTGAGATCTTTCCCTATTTCTGTGACTCTGATTATATGCAAGTTTGTCATATGTAATAAGTTACAACTCCATCTTTAGGCCATGTCCATCTCAGAAGCCTGGTATGTGATTAGAGACCATGGCACCAACTACTGTAACCTCTACAACCTCATGGAAGGTAAGGGGGGGGGGGGGGGGGGGGGGGGGGGTGTGACCATGATCTGGTAATTAAATAACATTGACACTTGGTCTTGGCGTGTTCTAAGAAGTAACTCTTTGTTTCATTTCTTGTCTTTTTGTTTTGAGGTAGAGTTCCTAATGTATCACATGGCCATTTTGTTTCCTCTCTTTAATCTGTTTTCTTCCTTGTTGATGTGTCATCCATTTCTTCATGGAGTAGCAAGTCTTTCTCTCTATCTGGGTTCTTTGTTGGCATGATTGACTTTGTTGTGTAGTTGTGACAGCTCTTGTCTCAGTTTGCAGACAGACTTATATTTCTTCTCCTGTCATTTGCTGAACAGGAAGTGGTCTAACTGAAGCCAGAGGTTACAAAGAGGTCACCAGTGATTTTATGTGTACCCAACGTTCTTCAGCCAACTGCACAGTCTACTGATGGAATAGGACCAGAGATCATCGCAACATATCAAGATCAATCGCCTGGCAATTTCTATGGTTTCAAAGGGCTCGAAATGGTTGTTAAATGAAAAGGTTAACTTTCCCTGTCCAATAAATGCACAATAGATAGATTCAAACAATATACAATATAGCTGTAACAGAATTTTCATTCATATCTTACAAAGGAATTTGCACCATGTCTGTAAAAAGTCCTCACAACAAATTCACATTTTCTTTTGTTTATGGATTTTAAATAGAACTTGTCCTTACTAGTGATTAGTGATAAGTTAATAGAGGTATCATTTTCAACATATGATGTGAAACCTGGTCGAATAATTACTTTTGACTGTTGATCTTTTTTGTTGATGAACTTTGCTAATCCATTTGTTATATTTTTTAAAAATGTTCATGTTTTCTCAACTGAATTACAATCACTTTTTCAAAGTTTTCTGGTTGAATTTTACTGTTTACCGTATTTTACCATGTGTGTTTTAAATGTTTCTCTATTTTTTTTATCGCCTACAACAAGTAAGATTAAACAACAAAATTACAAAGTAAGGGTCCAAAAATCACTTCAAGTATAAATGAAGAGAAGAAAGGAGGAGGATTTGGGATATACTTTCCTCCACAGCTGGAACTTAGCTGTGGTACAGGAAGGTAATGGAAGCAGTTGAATGATGGTGTTTAGGCGCCATCTAATGGGTAAATTATGAAAGGACAAGGAGAAACAAAAGTTATCTCAATGTCATCTGCTGACTTCACAGTAAGAGTAGGATTGTGAAAGCAGTGCATGTGCCGGCGCCTGTCATTTACTTACACTGTAAACCCGAATGAGTTCAGAATACTCAAAACTTTTTTTTGTAAACTGATAACCTCAAAGTTTTTGAGTAAGTAATTTAATGTATTTAAGTTTTCTACTACATAAAATTTTAAAAGCACTTACATTCAAACTTTACTTTTGTAAAGAAAATTTTTAATTTCGGGGCCAAAAATGCCATTTTTCAACAACCCCTGGGTCAAATTTTGAACTCTCGCTGCTGGGGTTAGGGGACTGATGCAGATCAGAGTGTGAAGTACTTTCATGTCGGAGGCTCTGATGGTTTCACGCTGCTTCCTCCTTCTTCTCAGAGTGTCCTCTGTCCTCTGTCCCCCAGTCTGGACAGACAGACAGGTACGTAGTGTCCTCTGTCCCTCAGTCTGGACAGACAGACAGGTACCTAGTATCCTCTGTCCTCTGTCCCCCAGTCTGGACAGACAGACAGGTACGTAGTGTCCTCTGTCCCTCAGTCTGGACAGACAGACAGGTACGTAGTGTCCTCTGTCCTCTGTCCCCCAGTCTGGACAGACAGACAGGTACCTAGTGTCCTCTGTCCTTTGTCCCCCAGTCTGGACAGACAGACAAGTACCTAGTGTCCTCTGTCCTTTGTCCCCCAGTCTGGACAGACAGACAGGTACGTAGTGTCCTCTGTCCTCTGTCCCCCAGTCTGGAAAGACAGACAGGTACGTAGTGTCCCCTTCAAAATAAAGGTAGATGTTTGTGTTAAAGCTCTTTCAAAATAAAGGTAGATGTTTGTGTTAAAGCTCTTTCAAAATAAAGGTAGATGTTTGTGTTAAAGCTCCATACAGTATAAAGGTAGATGTTTGTATTAAAGCTCCTTCAGTATAAAAGTAGATGTTTGTGTTGAAGCTCCTTCAGTATAAAAGTAGATGTTTGTGTTGAAGCTACTTCAAAATAAAGGTAGATGTTTCTGTTAAAGCTCTTTCAAAATAAAGGTAGATGTTTGTGTTAAAGCTCCTTCAAAATAAAGGTATATGTTTGTGTTAAAGCTCCATACAGTATAAAGGTAGATGTTTGTGTTAAAGCTCCTTCAAAATAAAGGTAGATGTTTGAATTAAAGCTCTTTCAGTATAAAGGTAGATGTTTGTATTAAAGCTCTTTCAAAATAAAGATAGATGTTTGTGTTAAAGCTCCTTCAAAATAAAGGTATATGTTTGTGTTAAAGCTCTTTCAAAATAAAGGTAGATGTTTGTGTTAAAGCTCCATACAGTATAAAGGTAGATGTTTGTGTTAAAGCTCCTTCAAAATAAAGGTAGATGTTTGAATTAAAGCTCCTTCAGTATAAAGGTAGATGTTTGTATTAAAGCTCTTTCAAAATAAAGGTAGATGTTTGTGTTAAAGCTCCATACAGTATAAAGGTAGATGTTTGTATTAAAGATCCTTCAAAATAAAGGTCGATGTTTGTATTAAAGCTCTTTCAAAATAAAGGTAGATGTTTGTGTTAAAGCCCCTTCAAAATAAAGGTATATGTTCCTGTTAAAGCTCTTTCAAAATAAAGGTAGATGTTTGTGTTAAAGCTCCATACAGTATAAAGGTAGATGTTTGTGTTAAAGCTCCTTCAAAATAAAGGTAGATGTTTGAATTAAAGCTCCTTCAAAATAAAGGTAGATGTTTGTATTAAAGCTCCTTCAGTATAAAAGTAGATGTTTGTGTTAAAGCTCTTTCAAAATAAAGGTAGATGTTTGTATTAAAGCTCCTTCAGTATAAAGGTAGATGTTTGTATTAAAGCTCTTTCAAAATAAAGGTAGATGTTTGTGTTAAAGCTCCATACAGTATAAAGGTAGATGTTTGTATTAAAGATCCTTCAAAATAAAGGTCGATGTTTGTATTAAAGCTCTTTCAAAATAAAGGTAGATGTTTGTGTTAAAGCCCCTTCAAAATAAAGGTATATGTTCCTGTTAAAGCTCTTTCAAAATAAAGGTAGATGTTTGTGTTAAAGCTCCTTCAAAATAAAGGTATATGTTTGTGTTAAAGCTCTTTCAAAAAAAAAGGTAGATGTTTGTGTTAAAGCTCTTTCAAAATAAAGGTAGATGTTTGTGTTAAAGCTCCATACAGTATAAAGGTAGATGTTTGTGTTAAAGCTCCTTCAAAATAAAGGTAGATGTTTGAATTAAAGCTCTTTCAGTATAAAGGTAGATGTTAGGGTTAGGTATAGGGGTAATAACCACGATGATCATTGATCATCCTCGAGGGAAGGTCGTAGAGAGATGGGACCAAGACCTACCCCCCCATTATCGGGGACGCTGAATTCAGAAATGCCGGAATGGAGTCTCTAGCACCTTCCTATCAAAAGTTATGGGCAAATTAAAATCCCCCCATAGGAATGAATGGGATTTGCAAAGTGATCATCCTTGATCATCAGTGAGGGTTAGGTGTAGTGAGGAGATACTCAAGGTTTCCCCCTCTCCGGCCAACGCCGGATCGGTTATCGGGATAACAGCGGCAAGGCACGGGCCGACGCAAGTCAGTCCCCATTCCGCCTCCCATTTACTTATGAACCATATTAGAGGGTGGGTTAGGCTGTGGGGTTAGGAACCCGCCCCCTCCAGCTGGAGAAGGCAGAAAATGCACGGTCCTTCACAGGGACCCCCGGCAGAGAGCTCCCAGCTCCAGTCTCCACATTATTTAGTTTTGGTTTGCACATTTATTTAGTTTACATTTTACATATTATTTGTTTTACATTTTAACATATTTGTTCTTAGTTTCCCACCAATAAATGGTGGGTTTACAAAAAATTAGACTTATAGCCTTGATATTGATCAGCATTGCGCAACGTTTCGGCTCTACAAAGCCTTCCTCAGGCGCGCTGATCTTTTGGTGAAGTGAGCTCGGCCTGTTTGCCTTTGAGCCACTTTTATACCCGTAGGCGCTGACCTGTTCACACTCCTCCCTCTTTTGTTTCCCTTCAACATTATTTAGTTTTAGTTTAATTATGCAGCGTACTGATAGGACGTCTTAAGCATGTTCCCCTAATTTGTTTTTAGTCATGCAGCATCCGATTTGGACGTCTTAGGCATGATTCTTTATATTTCTGTTGAACCTTAATTTTTCCTTGAACATAATTTAGTTTTGCCTTATTGGAAGTCTTATTTGACCTTTATAGTCATGCAGCATCCGATTTGGACGTCTTAGGCATGTTATTTGTGTTTCTGTTTCCTCTAATTTGCTTTTAATCATGCAGCATCCGATTTGGACGTCTTAGGCATGTTTCTTTGTATTTCTGTTCAACCTTACAGTTTCTTTTAAGTAAACCTGATTTAGTTTTACATTTTTAATTGTGTTACTTATGTTTGTGTTTAAATGTAGTCCAATTTGACCTGTCTGTCTGTATTTTTAGTCCTTCCTTTTCTATTCTTTCTTAATTTCCTTCCCCTTCTATTTCCTTTTAACACTTGGACTGTCTCTTCCTTCATCTCCCTCTAATTTCTCCTCTCCTTTTCTTTCTGCCTTCCTTTTCTCCTTCCCTTTCTTTAACTGTACTTAGCACAAGCGTCTCTTCCCATCGTCTATCGGACACGCTGCGTTTCTCTGACGTCTTAGGCGTTCTATTCTTTGTCTTATTATTTGTCTTATTATTTGGGGTTAGGGTTAGGGTTAGGGTTAGGTTATAAAGATTTGTCAGAGTGATGTCGTAGGCCGTCAGGCCGTAGACATCACTCAAAACGAAGTGCACTCTCCATACTCGGACGCCCACTCCAAGTTCCCAAGGCCCAGACCACCAATGATGATGTGGTGTTGTAGCACAGACATTTAAATAGTTCATTTCCCCACCACAAAAGTGGTTGGGGTTTCAAAAAATTAAGACATATAGTCTTTAATGTAGATCAGCGTTGCAACGTTTCGGCTTCTGTCAAGCCTTCTTCAGGCAGCTGATCCTACAGTGAAGTGAACACAGGCTGTTTGCCTTGAGTCACTTATATACCCTCACAGTACCTAATCGTACCTCACATCGTACGTAATCGTACCTCACACCGTATTGTGTTGAATTAAAGGTCTTAAATTATGATATTCTTTCTTCCACCCTGTTCCTCCATTTTCCTTTCAATCCTTGACTTGCTCCTTCCCTTTCCCCTTCCTATTATCTTGTTCTTTTAGCTGCTTTTCCTTTATTTGATTTTTAATTCCTAGATCCATTGAGCTTGAGTCTCGGTTCCCTTCGTCTGATAGGCACGCTGCGTGGACCAACAACACGTCTTAGGCGATTTTATTTGCTTTCTTTATGTGGATAAATGTCATAACTTAGACTATTTCCCTGTACTAAGGACTTTAAAGACTTAGGGTATACTCAGCTGATGAGATGAGGTATAAAAATAAATAAGGAGTTGCAGATCAAAGCTTCAGATCGTGGGCTTGGGAATTGGGGTAAACTAGAAGGATTTTTTGGTTTGGATAGGGATTTAATTGGAATGAAATGAATTTAGACGAAGAAGATCAAATTGGAGTAAGAGGTCAAAGGTTGAATTTAGGTAATGGTTCCAAATTGGTTGACATTAGGGCAATAAAAAGATATGTTTGTGGAAAGAGAAATACAAATACAACTGTGCCGGGCTAAATGAGCCTCTCATACACATCATCATGTGTGTCCAGGCCAGAGGAAACCAGAAGCTTTGTACGCGAGCAGAATCTGGCGGGGTTAGGTTATAAAGATTTGTCAGAGTGATGTCGTAGGCCGTCAGGCCGTAGACATCACTCAAAACGAAGTGCACTCTCCATACTCGGACGCCCACTCCAAGTTCCCAAGGCCCAGACCACCAATGATGATGTGGTGTTGTAGCACAGACATTTAAATAGTTCATTTCCCCACCACAAAAGTGGTTGGGGTTTCAAAAAATTAAGACATATAGTCTTTAATGTAGATCAGCGTTGCAACGTTTCGGCTTCTGTCAAGCCTTCTTCAGGCAGCTGATCCTACAGTGAAGTGAACACAGGCTGTTTGCCTTGAGTCACTTATATACCCTCACAGTACCTAATCGTACCTCACATCGTACGTAATCGTACCTCACACCGTATTGTGTTGAATTAAAGGTCTTAAATTATGATATTCTTTCTTCCACCCTGTTCCTCCATTTTCCTTTCAATCCTTGACTTGCTCCTTCCCTTTCCCCTTCCTATTATCTTGTTCTTTTAGCTGCTTTTCCTTTATTTGATTTTTAATTCCTAGATCCATTGAGCTTGAGTCTCGGTTCCCTTCGTCTGATAGGCACGCTGCGTGGACCAACAACACGTCTTAGGCGATTTTATTTGCTTTCTTTATGTGGATAAATGTCATAACTTAGACTATTTCCCTGTACTAAGGACTTTAAAGACTTAGGGTATACTCAGCTGATGAGATGAGGTATAAAAATAAATAAGGAGTTGCAGATCAAAGCTTCAGATCGTGGGCTTGGGAATTGGGGTAAACTAGAAGGATTTTTTGGTTTGGATAGGGATTTAATTGGAATGAAATGAATTTAGACGAAGAAGATCAAATTGGAGTAAGAGGTCAAAGGTTGAATTTAGGTAATGGTTCCAAATTGGTTGACATTAGGGCAATAAAAAGATATGTTTGTGGAAAGAGAAATACAAATACAACTGTGCCGGGCTAAATGAGCCTCTCATACACATCATCATGTGTGTCCAGGCCAGAGGAAACCAGAAGCTTTGTACGCGAGCAGAATCTGGCGGGGTTAGGTTATAAAGATTTGTCAGAGTGATGTCGTAGGCCGTCAGGCCGTAGACATCACTCAAAACGAAGTGCACTCTCCATACTCGGACGCCCACTCCAAGTTCCCAAGGCCCAGACCACCAATGATGATGTGGTGTTGTAGCACAGACATTTAAATAGTTCATTTCCCCACCACAAAAGTGGTTGGGGTTTCAAAAAATTAAGACATATAGTCTTTAATGTAGATCAGCGTTGCAACGTTTCGGCTTCTGTCAAGCCTTCTTCAGGCAGCTGATCCTACAGTGAAGTGAACACAGGCTGTTTGCCTTGAGTCACTTATATACCCTCACAGTACCTAATCGTACCTCACATCGTACGTAATCGTACCTCACACCGTATTGTGTTGAATTAAAGGTCTTAAATTATGATATTCTTTCTTCCACCCTGTTCCTCCATTTTCCTTTCAATCCTTGACTTGCTCCTTCCCTTTCCCCTTCCTATTATCTTGTTCTTTTAGCTGCTTTTCCTTTATTTGATTTTTAATTCCTAGATCCATTGAGCTTGAGTCTCGGTTCCCTTCGTCTGATAGGCACGCTGCGTGGACCAACAACACGTCTTAGGCGATTTTATTTGCTTTCTTTATGTGGATAAATGTCATAACTTAGACTATTTCCCTGTACTAAGGACTTTAAAGACTTAGGGTATACTCAGCTGATGAGATGAGGTATAAAAATAAATAAGGAGTTGCAGATCAAAGCTTCAGATCGTGGGCTTGGGAATTGGGGTAAACTAGAAGGATTTTTTGGTTTGGATAGGGATTTAATTGGAATGAAATGAATTTAGACGAAGAAGATCAAATTGGAGTAAGAGGTCAAAGGTTGAATTTAGGTAATGGTTCCAAATTGGTTGACATTAGGGCAATAAAAAGATATGTTTGTGGAAAGAGAAATACAAATACAACTGTGCCGGGCTAAATGAGCCTCTCATACACATCATCATGTGTGTCCAGGCCAGAGGAAACCAGAAGCTTTGTACGCGAGCAGAATCTGGCGGGGTTAGGTTATAAAGATTTGTCAGAGTGATGTCGTAGGCCGTCAGGCCGTAGACATCACTCAAAACGAAGTGCACTCTCCATACTCGGACGCCCACTCCAAGTTCCCAAGGCCCAGACCACCAATGATGATGTGGTGTTGTAGCACAGACATTTAAATAGTTCATTTCCCCACCACAAAAGTGGTTGGGGTTTCAAAAAATTAAGACATATAGTCTTTAATGTAGATCAGCGTTGCAACGTTTCGGCTTCTGTCAAGCCTTCTTCAGGCAGCTGATCCTACAGTGAAGTGAACACAGGCTGTTTGCCTTGAGTCACTTATATACCCTCACAGTACCTAATCGTACCTCACATCGTACGTAATCGTACCTCACACCGTATTGTGTTGAATTAAAGGTCTTAAATTATGATATTCTTTCTTCCACCCTGTTCCTCCATTTTCCTTTCAATCCTTGACTTGCTCCTTCCCTTTCCCCTTCCTATTATCTTGTTCTTTTAGCTGCTTTTCCTTTATTTGATTTTTAATTCCTAGATCCATTGAGCTTGAGTCTCGGTTCCCTTCGTCTGATAGGCACGCTGCGTGGACCAACAACACGTCTTAGGCGATTTTATTTGCTTTCTTTATGTGGATAAATGTCATAACTTAGACTATTTCCCTGTACTAAGGACTTTAAAGACTTAGGGTATACTCAGCTGATGAGATGAGGTATAAAAATAAATAAGGAGTTGCAGATCAAAGCTTCAGATCGTGGGCTTGGGAATTGGGGTAAACTAGAAGGATTTTTTGGTTTGGATAGGGATTTAATTGGAATGAAATGAATTTAGACGAAGAAGATCAAATTGGAGTAAGAGGTCAAAGGTTGAATTTAGGTAATGGTTCCAAATTGGTTGACATTAGGGCAATAAAAAGATATGTTTGTGGAAAGAGAAATACAAATACAACTGTGCCGGGCTAAATGAGCCTCTCATACACATCATCATGTGTGTCCAGGCCAGAGGAAACCAGAAGCTTTGTACGCGAGCAGAATCTGGCGGGGTTAGGTTATAAAGATTTGTCAGAGTGATGTCGTAGGCCGTCAGGCCGTAGACATCACTCAAAACGAAGTGCACTCTCCATACTCGGACGCCCACTCCAAGTTCCCAAGGCCCAGACCACCAATGATGATGTGGTGTTGTAGCACAGACATTTAAATAGTTCATTTCCCCACCACAAAAGTGGTTGGGGTTTCAAAAAATTAAGACATATAGTCTTTAATGTAGATCAGCGTTGCAACGTTTCGGCTTCTGTCAAGCCTTCTTCAGGCAGCTGATCCTACAGTGAAGTGAACACAGGCTGTTTGCCTTGAGTCACTTATATACCCTCACAGTACCTAATCGTACCTCACATCGTACGTAATCGTACCTCACACCGTATTGTGTTGAATTAAAGGTCTTAAATTATGATATTCTTTCTTCCACCCTGTTCCTCCATTTTCCTTTCAATCCTTGACTTGCTCCTTCCCTTTCCCCTTCCTATTATCTTGTTCTTTTAGCTGCTTTTCCTTTATTTGATTTTTAATTCCTAGATCCATTGAGCTTGAGTCTCGGTTCCCTTCGTCTGATAGGCACGCTGCGTGGACCAACAACACGTCTTAGGCGATTTTATTTGCTTTCTTTATGTGGATAAATGTCATAACTTAGACTATTTCCCTGTACTAAGGACTTTAAAGACTTAGGGTATACTCAGCTGATGAGATGAGGTATAAAAATAAATAAGGAGTTGCAGATCAAAGCTTCAGATCGTGGGCTTGGGAATTGGGGTAAACTAGAAGGATTTTTTGGTTTGGATAGGGATTTAATTGGAATGAAATGAATTTAGACGAAGAAGATCAAATTGGAGTAAGAGGTCAAAGGTTGAATTTAGGTAATGGTTCCAAATTGGTTGACATTAGGGCAATAAAAAGATATGTTTGTGGAAAGAGAAATACAAATACAACTGTGCCGGGCTAAATGAGCCTCTCATACACATCATCATGTGTGTCCAGGCCAGAGGAAACCAGAAGCTTTGTACGCGAGCAGAATCTGGCGGGGTTAGGTTATAAAGATTTGTCAGAGTGATGTCGTAGGCCGTCAGGCCGTAGACATCACTCAAAACGAAGTGCACTCTCCATACTCGGACGCCCACTCCAAGTTCCCAAGGCCCAGACCACCAATGATGATGTGGTGTTGTAGCACAGACATTTAAATAGTTCATTTCCCCACCACAAAAGTGGTTGGGGTTTCAAAAAATTAAGACATATAGTCTTTAATGTAGATCAGCGTTGCAACGTTTCGGCTTCTGTCAAGCCTTCTTCAGGCAGCTGATCCTACAGTGAAGTGAACACAGGCTGTTTGCCTTGAGTCACTTATATACCCTCACAGTACCTAATCGTACCTCACATCGTACGTAATCGTACCTCACACCGTATTGTGTTGAATTAAAGGTCTTAAATTATGATATTCTTTCTTCCACCCTGTTCCTCCATTTTCCTTTCAATCCTTGACTTGCTCCTTCCCTTTCCCCTTCCTATTATCTTGTTCTTTTAGCTGCTTTTCCTTTATTTGATTTTTAATTCCTAGATCCATTGAGCTTGAGTCTCGGTTCCCTTCGTCTGATAGGCACGCTGCGTGGACCAACAACACGTCTTAGGCGATTTTATTTGCTTTCTTTATGTGGATAAATGTCATAACTTAGACTATTTCCCTGTACTAAGGACTTTAAAGACTTAGGGTATACTCAGCTGATGAGATGAGGTATAAAAATAAATAAGGAGTTGCAGATCAAAGCTTCAGATCGTGGGCTTGGGAATTGGGGTAAACTAGAAGGATTTTTTGGTTTGGATAGGGATTTAATTGGAATGAAATGAATTTAGACGAAGAAGATCAAATTGGAGTAAGAGGTCAAAGGTTGAATTTAGGTAATGGTTCCAAATTGGTTGACATTAGGGCAATAAAAAGATATGTTTGTGGAAAGAGAAATACAAATACAACTGTGCCGGGCTAAATGAGCCTCTCATACACATCATCATGTGTGTCCAGGCCAGAGGAAACCAGAAGCTTTGTACGCGAGCAGAATCTGGCGGGGTTAGGTTATAAAGATTTGTCAGAGTGATGTCGTAGGCCGTCAGGCCGTAGACATCACTCAAAACGAAGTGCACTCTCCATACTCGGACGCCCACTCCAAGTTCCCAAGGCCCAGACCACCAATGATGATGTGGTGTTGTAGCACAGACATTTAAATAGTTCATTTCCCCACCACAAAAGTGGTTGGGGTTTCAAAAAATTAAGACATATAGTCTTTAATGTAGATCAGCGTTGCAACGTTTCGGCTTCTGTCAAGCCTTCTTCAGGCAGCTGATCCTACAGTGAAGTGAACACAGGCTGTTTGCCTTGAGTCACTTATATACCCTCACAGTACCTAATCGTACCTCACATCGTACGTAATCGTACCTCACACCGTATTGTGTTGAATTAAAGGTCTTAAATTATGATATTCTTTCTTCCACCCTGTTCCTCCATTTTCCTTTCAATCCTTGACTTGCTCCTTCCCTTTCCCCTTCCTATTATCTTGTTCTTTTAGCTGCTTTTCCTTTATTTGATTTTTAATTCCTAGATCCATTGAGCTTGAGTCTCGGTTCCCTTCGTCTGATAGGCACGCTGCGTGGACCAACAACACGTCTTAGGCGATTTTATTTGCTTTCTTTATGTGGATAAATGTCATAACTTAGACTATTTCCCTGTACTAAGGACTTTAAAGACTTAGGGTATACTCAGCTGATGAGATGAGGTATAAAAATAAATAAGGAGTTGCAGATCAAAGCTTCAGATCGTGGGCTTGGGAATTGGGGTAAACTAGAAGGATTTTTTGGTTTGGATAGGGATTTAATTGGAATGAAATGAATTTAGACGAAGAAGATCAAATTGGAGTAAGAGGTCAAAGGTTGAATTTAGGTAATGGTTCCAAATTGGTTGACATTAGGGCAATAAAAAGATATGTTTGTGGAAAGAGAAATACAAATACAACTGTGCCGGGCTAAATGAGCCTCTCATACACATCATCATGTGTGTCCAGGCCAGAGGAAACCAGAAGCTTTGTACGCGAGCAGAATCTGGCGGGGTTAGGTTATAAAGATTTGTCAGAGTGATGTCGTAGGCCGTCAGGCCGTAGACATCACTCAAAACGAAGTGCACTCTCCATACTCGGACGCCCACTCCAAGTTCCCAAGGCCCAGACCACCAATGATGATGTGGTGTTGTAGCACAGACATTTAAATAGTTCATTTCCCCACCACAAAAGTGGTTGGGGTTTCAAAAAATTAAGACATATAGTCTTTAATGTAGATCAGCGTTGCAACGTTTCGGCTTCTGTCAAGCCTTCTTCAGGCAGCTGATCCTACAGTGAAGTGAACACAGGCTGTTTGCCTTGAGTCACTTATATACCCTCACAGTACCTAATCGTACCTCACATCGTACGTAATCGTACCTCACACCGTATTGTGTTGAATTAAAGGTCTTAAATTATGATATTCTTTCTTCCACCCTGTTCCTCCATTTTCCTTTCAATCCTTGACTTGCTCCTTCCCTTTCCCCTTCCTATTATCTTGTTCTTTTAGCTGCTTTTCCTTTATTTGATTTTTAATTCCTAGATCCATTGAGCTTGAGTCTCGGTTCCCTTCGTCTGATAGGCACGCTGCGTGGACCAACAACACGTCTTAGGCGATTTTATTTGCTTTCTTTATGTGGATAAATGTCATAACTTAGACTATTTCCCTGTACTAAGGACTTTAAAGACTTAGGGTATACTCAGCTGATGAGATGAGGTATAAAAATAAATAAGGAGTTGCAGATCAAAGCTTCAGATCGTGGGCTTGGGAATTGGGGTAAACTAGAAGGATTTTTTGGTTTGGATAGGGATTTAATTGGAATGAAATGAATTTAGACGAAGAAGATCAAATTGGAGTAAGAGGTCAAAGGTTGAATTTAGGTAATGGTTCCAAATTGGTTGACATTAGGGCAATAAAAAGATATGTTTGTGGAAAGAGAAATACAAATACAACTGTGCCGGGCTAAATGAGCCTCTCATACACATCATCATGTGTGTCCAGGCCAGAGGAAACCAGAAGCTTTGTACGCGAGCAGAATCTGGCGGGGTTAGGTTATAAAGATTTGTCAGAGTGATGTCGTAGGCCGTCAGGCCGTAGACATCACTCAAAACGAAGTGCACTCTCCATACTCGGACGCCCACTCCAAGTTCCCAAGGCCCAGACCACCAATGATGATGTGGTGTTGTAGCACAGACATTTAAATAGTTCATTTCCCCACCACAAAAGTGGTTGGGGTTTCAAAAAATTAAGACATATAGTCTTTAATGTAGATCAGCGTTGCAACGTTTCGGCTTCTGTCAAGCCTTCTTCAGGCAGCTGATCCTACAGTGAAGTGAACACAGGCTGTTTGCCTTGAGTCACTTATATACCCTCACAGTACCTAATCGTACCTCACATCGTACGTAATCGTACCTCACACCGTATTGTGTTGAATTAAAGGTCTTAAATTATGATATTCTTTCTTCCACCCTGTTCCTCCATTTTCCTTTCAATCCTTGACTTGCTCCTTCCCTTTCCCCTTCCTATTATCTTGTTCTTTTAGCTGCTTTTCCTTTATTTGATTTTTAATTCCTAGATCCATTGAGCTTGAGTCTCGGTTCCCTTCGTCTGATAGGCACGCTGCGTGGACCAACAACACGTCTTAGGCGATTTTATTTGCTTTCTTTATGTGGATAAATGTCATAACTTAGACTATTTCCCTGTACTAAGGACTTTAAAGACTTAGGGTATACTCAGCTGATGAGATGAGGTATAAAAATAAATAAGGAGTTGCAGATCAAAGCTTCAGATCGTGGGCTTGGGAATTGGGGTAAACTAGAAGGATTTTTTGGTTTGGATAGGGATTTAATTGGAATGAAATGAATTTAGACGAAGAAGATCAAATTGGAGTAAGAGGTCAAAGGTTGAATTTAGGTAATGGTTCCAAATTGGTTGACATTAGGGCAATAAAAAGATATGTTTGTGGAAAGAGAAATACAAATACAACTGTGCCGGGCTAAATGAGCCTCTCATACACATCATCATGTGTGTCCAGGCCAGAGGAAACCAGAAGCTTTGTACGCGAGCAGAATCTGGCGGGGTTAGGTTATAAAGATTTGTCAGAGTGATGTCGTAGGCCGTCAGGCCGTAGACATCACTCAAAACGAAGTGCACTCTCCATACTCGGACGCCCACTCCAAGTTCCCAAGGCCCAGACCACCAATGATGATGTGGTGTTGTAGCACAGACATTTAAATAGTTCATTTCCCCACCACAAAAGTGGTTGGGGTTTCAAAAAATTAAGACATATAGTCTTTAATGTAGATCAGCGTTGCAACGTTTCGGCTTCTGTCAAGCCTTCTTCAGGCAGCTGATCCTACAGTGAAGTGAACACAGGCTGTTTGCCTTGAGTCACTTATATACCCTCACAGTACCTAATCGTACCTCACATCGTACGTAATCGTACCTCACACCGTATTGTGTTGAATTAAAGGTCTTAAATTATGATATTCTTTCTTCCACCCTGTTCCTCCATTTTCCTTTCAATCCTTGACTTGCTCCTTCCCTTTCCCCTTCCTATTATCTTGTTCTTTTAGCTGCTTTTCCTTTATTTGATTTTTAATTCCTAGATCCATTGAGCTTGAGTCTCGGTTCCCTTCGTCTGATAGGCACGCTGCGTGGACCAACAACACGTCTTAGGCGATTTTATTTGCTTTCTTTATGTGGATAAATGTCATAACTTAGACTATTTCCCTGTACTAAGGACTTTAAAGACTTAGGGTATACTCAGCTGATGAGATGAGGTATAAAAATAAATAAGGAGTTGCAGATCAAAGCTTCAGATCGTGGGCTTGGGAATTGGGGTAAACTAGAAGGATTTTTTGGTTTGGATAGGGATTTAATTGGAATGAAATGAATTTAGACGAAGAAGATCAAATTGGAGTAAGAGGTCAAAGGTTGAATTTAGGTAATGGTTCCAAATTGGTTGACATTAGGGCAATAAAAAGATATGTTTGTGGAAAGAGAAATACAAATACAACTGTGCCGGGCTAAATGAGCCTCTCATACACATCATCATGTGTGTCCAGGCCAGAGGAAACCAGAAGCTTTGTACGCGAGCAGAATCTGGCGGGGTTAGGTTATAAAGATTTGTCAGAGTGATGTCGTAGGCCGTCAGGCCGTAGACATCACTCAAAACGAAGTGCACTCTCCATACTCGGACGCCCACTCCAAGTTCCCAAGGCCCAGACCACCAATGATGATGTGGTGTTGTAGCACAGACATTTAAATAGTTCATTTCCCCACCACAAAAGTGGTTGGGGTTTCAAAAAATTAAGACATATAGTCTTTAATGTAGATCAGCGTTGCAACGTTTCGGCTTCTGTCAAGCCTTCTTCAGGCAGCTGATCCTACAGTGAAGTGAACACAGGCTGTTTGCCTTGAGTCACTTATATACCCTCACAGTACCTAATCGTACCTCACATCGTACGTAATCGTACCTCACACCGTATTGTGTTGAATTAAAGGTCTTAAATTATGATATTCTTTCTTCCACCCTGTTCCTCCATTTTCCTTTCAATCCTTGACTTGCTCCTTCCCTTTCCCCTTCCTATTATCTTGTTCTTTTAGCTGCTTTTCCTTTATTTGATTTTTAATTCCTAGATCCATTGAGCTTGAGTCTCGGTTCCCTTCGTCTGATAGGCACGCTGCGTGGACCAACAACACGTCTTAGGCGATTTTATTTGCTTTCTTTATGTGGATAAATGTCATAACTTAGACTATTTCCCTGTACTAAGGACTTTAAAGACTTAGGGTATACTCAGCTGATGAGATGAGGTATAAAAATAAATAAGGAGTTGCAGATCAAAGCTTCAGATCGTGGGCTTGGGAATTGGGGTAAACTAGAAGGATTTTTTGGTTTGGATAGGGATTTAATTGGAATGAAATGAATTTAGACGAAGAAGATCAAATTGGAGTAAGAGGTCAAAGGTTGAATTTAGGTAATGGTTCCAAATTGGTTGACATTAGGGCAATAAAAAGATATGTTTGTGGAAAGAGAAATACAAATACAACTGTGCCGGGCTAAATGAGCCTCTCATACACATCATCATGTGTGTCCAGGCCAGAGGAAACCAGAAGCTTTGTACGCGAGCAGAATCTGGCGGGGTTAGGTTATAAAGATTTGTCAGAGTGATGTCGTAGGCCGTCAGGCCGTAGACATCACTCAAAACGAAGTGCACTCTCCATACTCGGACGCCCACTCCAAGTTCCCAAGGCCCAGACCACCAATGATGATGTGGTGTTGTAGCACAGACATTTAAATAGTTCATTTCCCCACCACAAAAGTGGTTGGGGTTTCAAAAAATTAAGACATATAGTCTTTAATGTAGATCAGCGTTGCAACGTTTCGGCTTCTGTCAAGCCTTCTTCAGGCAGCTGATCCTACAGTGAAGTGAACACAGGCTGTTTGCCTTGAGTCACTTATATACCCTCACAGTACCTAATCGTACCTCACATCGTACGTAATCGTACCTCACACCGTATTGTGTTGAATTAAAGGTCTTAAATTATGATATTCTTTCTTCCACCCTGTTCCTCCATTTTCCTTTCAATCCTTGACTTGCTCCTTCCCTTTCCCCTTCCTATTATCTTGTTCTTTTAGCTGCTTTTCCTTTATTTGATTTTTAATTCCTAGATCCATTGAGCTTGAGTCTCGGTTCCCTTCGTCTGATAGGCACGCTGCGTGGACCAACAACACGTCTTAGGCGATTTTATTTGCTTTCTTTATGTGGATAAATGTCATAACTTAGACTATTTCCCTGTACTAAGGACTTTAAAGACTTAGGGTATACTCAGCTGATGAGATGAGGTATAAAAATAAATAAGGAGTTGCAGATCAAAGCTTCAGATCGTGGGCTTGGGAATTGGGGTAAACTAGAAGGATTTTTTGGTTTGGATAGGGATTTAATTGGAATGAAATGAATTTAGACGAAGAAGATCAAATTGGAGTAAGAGGTCAAAGGTTGAATTTAGGTAATGGTTCCAAATTGGTTGACATTAGGGCAATAAAAAGATATGTTTGTGGAAAGAGAAATACAAATACAACTGTGCCGGGCTAAATGAGCCTCTCATACACATCATCATGTGTGTCCAGGCCAGAGGAAACCAGAAGCTTTGTACGCGAGCAGAATCTGGCGGGGTTAGGTTATAAAGATTTGTCAGAGTGATGTCGTAGGCCGTCAGGCCGTAGACATCACTCAAAACGAAGTGCACTCTCCATACTCGGACGCCCACTCCAAGTTCCCAAGGCCCAGACCACCAATGATGATGTGGTGTTGTAGCACAGACATTTAAATAGTTCATTTCCCCACCACAAAAGTGGTTGGGGTTTCAAAAAATTAAGACATATAGTCTTTAATGTAGATCAGCGTTGCAACGTTTCGGCTTCTGTCAAGCCTTCTTCAGGCAGCTGATCCTACAGTGAAGTGAACACAGGCTGTTTGCCTTGAGTCACTTATATACCCTCACAGTACCTAATCGTACCTCACATCGTACGTAATCGTACCTCACACCGTATTGTGTTGAATTAAAGGTCTTAAATTATGATATTCTTTCTTCCACCCTGTTCCTCCATTTTCCTTTCAATCCTTGACTTGCTCCTTCCCTTTCCCCTTCCTATTATCTTGTTCTTTTAGCTGCTTTTCCTTTATTTGATTTTTAATTCCTAGATCCATTGAGCTTGAGTCTCGGTTCCCTTCGTCTGATAGGCACGCTGCGTGGACCAACAACACGTCTTAGGCGATTTTATTTGCTTTCTTTATGTGGATAAATGTCATAACTTAGACTATTTCCCTGTACTAAGGACTTTAAAGACTTAGGGTATACTCAGCTGATGAGATGAGGTATAAAAATAAATAAGGAGTTGCAGATCAAAGCTTCAGATCGTGGGCTTGGGAATTGGGGTAAACTAGAAGGATTTTTTGGTTTGGATAGGGATTTAATTGGAATGAAATGAATTTAGACGAAGAAGATCAAATTGGAGTAAGAGGTCAAAGGTTGAATTTAGGTAATGGTTCCAAATTGGTTGACATTAGGGCAATAAAAAGATATGTTTGTGGAAAGAGAAATACAAATACAACTGTGCCGGGCTAAATGAGCCTCTCATACACATCATCATGTGTGTCCAGGCCAGAGGAAACCAGAAGCTTTGTACGCGAGCAGAATCTGGCGGGGTTAGGTTATAAAGATTTGTCAGAGTGATGTCGTAGGCCGTCAGGCCGTAGACATCACTCAAAACGAAGTGCACTCTCCATACTCGGACGCCCACTCCAAGTTCCCAAGGCCCAGACCACCAATGATGATGTGGTGTTGTAGCACAGACATTTAAATAGTTCATTTCCCCACCACAAAAGTGGTTGGGGTTTCAAAAAATTAAGACATATAGTCTTTAATGTAGATCAGCGTTGCAACGTTTCGGCTTCTGTCAAGCCTTCTTCAGGCAGCTGATCCTACAGTGAAGTGAACACAGGCTGTTTGCCTTGAGTCACTTATATACCCTCACAGTACCTAATCGTACCTCACATCGTACGTAATCGTACCTCACACCGTATTGTGTTGAATTAAAGGTCTTAAATTATGATATTCTTTCTTCCACCCTGTTCCTCCATTTTCCTTTCAATCCTTGACTTGCTCCTTCCCTTTCCCCTTCCTATTATCTTGTTCTTTTAGCTGCTTTTCCTTTATTTGATTTTTAATTCCTAGATCCATTGAGCTTGAGTCTCGGTTCCCTTCGTCTGATAGGCACGCTGCGTGGACCAACAACACGTCTTAGGCGATTTTATTTGCTTTCTTTATGTGGATAAATGTCATAACTTAGACTATTTCCCTGTACTAAGGACTTTAAAGACTTAGGGTATACTCAGCTGATGAGATGAGGTATAAAAATAAATAAGGAGTTGCAGATCAAAGCTTCAGATCGTGGGCTTGGGAATTGGGGTAAACTAGAAGGATTTTTTGGTTTGGATAGGGATTTAATTGGAATGAAATGAATTTAGACGAAGAAGATCAAATTGGAGTAAGAGGTCAAAGGTTGAATTTAGGTAATGGTTCCAAATTGGTTGACATTAGGGCAATAAAAAGATATGTTTGTGGAAAGAGAAATACAAATACAACTGTGCCGGGCTAAATGAGCCTCTCATACACATCATCATGTGTGTCCAGGCCAGAGGAAACCAGAAGCTTTGTACGCGAGCAGAATCTGGCGGGGTTAGGTTATAAAGATTTGTCAGAGTGATGTCGTAGGCCGTCAGGCCGTAGACATCACTCAAAACGAAGTGCACTCTCCATACTCGGACGCCCACTCCAAGTTCCCAAGGCCCAGACCACCAATGATGATGTGGTGTTGTAGCACAGACATTTAAATAGTTCATTTCCCCACCACAAAAGTGGTTGGGGTTTCAAAAAATTAAGACATATAGTCTTTAATGTAGATCAGCGTTGCAACGTTTCGGCTTCTGTCAAGCCTTCTTCAGGCAGCTGATCCTACAGTGAAGTGAACACAGGCTGTTTGCCTTGAGTCACTTATATACCCTCACAGTACCTAATCGTACCTCACATCGTACGTAATCGTACCTCACACCGTATTGTGTTGAATTAAAGGTCTTAAATTATGATATTCTTTCTTCCACCCTGTTCCTCCATTTTCCTTTCAATCCTTGACTTGCTCCTTCCCTTTCCCCTTCCTATTATCTTGTTCTTTTAGCTGCTTTTCCTTTATTTGATTTTTAATTCCTAGATCCATTGAGCTTGAGTCTCGGTTCCCTTCGTCTGATAGGCACGCTGCGTGGACCAACAACACGTCTTAGGCGATTTTATTTGCTTTCTTTATGTGGATAAATGTCATAACTTAGACTATTTCCCTGTACTAAGGACTTTAAAGACTTAGGGTATACTCAGCTGATGAGATGAGGTATAAAAATAAATAAGGAGTTGCAGATCAAAGCTTCAGATCGTGGGCTTGGGAATTGGGGTAAACTAGAAGGATTTTTTGGTTTGGATAGGGATTTAATTGGAATGAAATGAATTTAGACGAAGAAGATCAAATTGGAGTAAGAGGTCAAAGGTTGAATTTAGGTAATGGTTCCAAATTGGTTGACATTAGGGCAATAAAAAGATATGTTTGTGGAAAGAGAAATACAAATACAACTGTGCCGGGCTAAATGAGCCTCTCATACACATCATCATGTGTGTCCAGGCCAGAGGAAACCAGAAGCTTTGTACGCGAGCAGAATCTGGCGGGGTTAGGTTATAAAGATTTGTCAGAGTGATGTCGTAGGCCGTCAGGCCGTAGACATCACTCAAAACGAAGTGCACTCTCCATACTCGGACGCCCACTCCAAGTTCCCAAGGCCCAGACCACCAATGATGATGTGGTGTTGTAGCACAGACATTTAAATAGTTCATTTCCCCACCACAAAAGTGGTTGGGGTTTCAAAAAATTAAGACATATAGTCTTTAATGTAGATCAGCGTTGCAACGTTTCGGCTTCTGTCAAGCCTTCTTCAGGCAGCTGATCCTACAGTGAAGTGAACACAGGCTGTTTGCCTTGAGTCACTTATATACCCTCACAGTACCTAATCGTACCTCACATCGTACGTAATCGTACCTCACACCGTATTGTGTTGAATTAAAGGTCTTAAATTATGATATTCTTTCTTCCACCCTGTTCCTCCATTTTCCTTTCAATCCTTGACTTGCTCCTTCCCTTTCCCCTTCCTATTATCTTGTTCTTTTAGCTGCTTTTCCTTTATTTGATTTTTAATTCCTAGATCCATTGAGCTTGAGTCTCGGTTCCCTTCGTCTGATAGGCACGCTGCGTGGACCAACAACACGTCTTAGGCGATTTTATTTGCTTTCTTTATGTGGATAAATGTCATAACTTAGACTATTTCCCTGTACTAAGGACTTTAAAGACTTAGGGTATACTCAGCTGATGAGATGAGGTATAAAAATAAATAAGGAGTTGCAGATCAAAGCTTCAGATCGTGGGCTTGGGAATTGGGGTAAACTAGAAGGATTTTTTGGTTTGGATAGGGATTTAATTGGAATGAAATGAATTTAGACGAAGAAGATCAAATTGGAGTAAGAGGTCAAAGGTTGAATTTAGGTAATGGTTCCAAATTGGTTGACATTAGGGCAATAAAAAGATATGTTTGTGGAAAGAGAAATACAAATACAACTGTGCCGGGCTAAATGAGCCTCTCATACACATCATCATGTGTGTCCAGGCCAGAGGAAACCAGAAGCTTTGTACGCGAGCAGAATCTGGCGGGGTTAGGTTATAAAGATTTGTCAGAGTGATGTCGTAGGCCGTCAGGCCGTAGACATCACTCAAAACGAAGTGCACTCTCCATACTCGGACGCCCACTCCAAGTTCCCAAGGCCCAGACCACCAATGATGATGTGGTGTTGTAGCACAGACATTTAAATAGTTCATTTCCCCACCACAAAAGTGGTTGGGGTTTCAAAAAATTAAGACATATAGTCTTTAATGTAGATCAGCGTTGCAACGTTTCGGCTTCTGTCAAGCCTTCTTCAGGCAGCTGATCCTACAGTGAAGTGAACACAGGCTGTTTGCCTTGAGTCACTTATATACCCTCACAGTACCTAATCGTACCTCACATCGTACGTAATCGTACCTCACACCGTATTGTGTTGAATTAAAGGTCTTAAATTATGATATTCTTTCTTCCACCCTGTTCCTCCATTTTCCTTTCAATCCTTGACTTGCTCCTTCCCTTTCCCCTTCCTATTATCTTGTTCTTTTAGCTGCTTTTCCTTTATTTGATTTTTAATTCCTAGATCCATTGAGCTTGAGTCTCGGTTCCCTTCGTCTGATAGGCACGCTGCGTGGACCAACAACACGTCTTAGGCGATTTTATTTGCTTTCTTTATGTGGATAAATGTCATAACTTAGACTATTTCCCTGTACTAAGGACTTTAAAGACTTAGGGTATACTCAGCTGATGAGATGAGGTATAAAAATAAATAAGGAGTTGCAGATCAAAGCTTCAGATCGTGGGCTTGGGAATTGGGGTAAACTAGAAGGATTTTTTGGTTTGGATAGGGATTTAATTGGAATGAAATGAATTTAGACGAAGAAGATCAAATTGGAGTAAGAGGTCAAAGGTTGAATTTAGGTAATGGTTCCAAATTGGTTGACATTAGGGCAATAAAAAGATATGTTTGTGGAAAGAGAAATACAAATACAACTGTGCCGGGCTAAATGAGCCTCTCATACACATCATCATGTGTGTCCAGGCCAGAGGAAACCAGAAGCTTTGTACGCGAGCAGAATCTGGCGGGGTTAGGTTATAAAGATTTGTCAGAGTGATGTCGTAGGCCGTCAGGCCGTAGACATCACTCAAAACGAAGTGCACTCTCCATACTCGGACGCCCACTCCAAGTTCCCAAGGCCCAGACCACCAATGATGATGTGGTGTTGTAGCACAGACATTTAAATAGTTCATTTCCCCACCACAAAAGTGGTTGGGGTTTCAAAAAATTAAGACATATAGTCTTTAATGTAGATCAGCGTTGCAACGTTTCGGCTTCTGTCAAGCCTTCTTCAGGCAGCTGATCCTACAGTGAAGTGAACACAGGCTGTTTGCCTTGAGTCACTTATATACCCTCACAGTACCTAATCGTACCTCACATCGTACGTAATCGTACCTCACACCGTATTGTGTTGAATTAAAGGTCTTAAATTATGATATTCTTTCTTCCACCCTGTTCCTCCATTTTCCTTTCAATCCTTGACTTGCTCCTTCCCTTTCCCCTTCCTATTATCTTGTTCTTTTAGCTGCTTTTCCTTTATTTGATTTTTAATTCCTAGATCCATTGAGCTTGAGTCTCGGTTCCCTTCGTCTGATAGGCACGCTGCGTGGACCAACAACACGTCTTAGGCGATTTTATTTGCTTTCTTTATGTGGATAAATGTCATAACTTAGACTATTTCCCTGTACTAAGGACTTTAAAGACTTAGGGTATACTCAGCTGATGAGATGAGGTATAAAAATAAATAAGGAGTTGCAGATCAAAGCTTCAGATCGTGGGCTTGGGAATTGGGGTAAACTAGAAGGATTTTTTGGTTTGGATAGGGATTTAATTGGAATGAAATGAATTTAGACGAAGAAGATCAAATTGGAGTAAGAGGTCAAAGGTTGAATTTAGGTAATGGTTCCAAATTGGTTGACATTAGGGCAATAAAAAGATATGTTTGTGGAAAGAGAAATACAAATACAACTGTGCCGGGCTAAATGAGCCTCTCATACACATCATCATGTGTGTCCAGGCCAGAGGAAACCAGAAGCTTTGTACGCGAGCAGAATCTGGCGGGGTTAGGTTATAAAGATTTGTCAGAGTGATGTCGTAGGCCGTCAGGCCGTAGACATCACTCAAAACGAAGTGCACTCTCCATACTCGGACGCCCACTCCAAGTTCCCAAGGCCCAGACCACCAATGATGATGTGGTGTTGTAGCACAGACATTTAAATAGTTCATTTCCCCACCACAAAAGTGGTTGGGGTTTCAAAAAATTAAGACATATAGTCTTTAATGTAGATCAGCGTTGCAACGTTTCGGCTTCTGTCAAGCCTTCTTCAGGCAGCTGATCCTACAGTGAAGTGAACACAGGCTGTTTGCCTTGAGTCACTTATATACCCTCACAGTACCTAATCGTACCTCACATCGTACGTAATCGTACCTCACACCGTATTGTGTTGAATTAAAGGTCTTAAATTATGATATTCTTTCTTCCACCCTGTTCCTCCATTTTCCTTTCAATCCTTGACTTGCTCCTTCCCTTTCCCCTTCCTATTATCTTGTTCTTTTAGCTGCTTTTCCTTTATTTGATTTTTAATTCCTAGATCCATTGAGCTTGAGTCTCGGTTCCCTTCGTCTGATAGGCACGCTGCGTGGACCAACAACACGTCTTAGGCGATTTTATTTGCTTTCTTTATGTGGATAAATGTCATAACTTAGACTATTTCCCTGTACTAAGGACTTTAAAGACTTAGGGTATACTCAGCTGATGAGATGAGGTATAAAAATAAATAAGGAGTTGCAGATCAAAGCTTCAGATCGTGGGCTTGGGAATTGGGGTAAACTAGAAGGATTTTTTGGTTTGGATAGGGATTTAATTGGAATGAAATGAATTT